>NC_091704.1:23045303-23348333 GCF_041296265.1 Equus caballus
AATTTTAAAAAAATGGCCATATACAAAATAAAAATACTCAGCAGCTTTCCTAGATCCCAGAAACCACCAACTAAAAAATGTATTACAAAAAGTAGTTCACAATGGCACCAAAAAATGTAGAGTGCTTGGGAATAAACCTAACGAAAATGTAAGCCTTTAATTATGGAAACTATGCAACTTTTCTTGAAAATTACTATCGGAAAATAGAGTTGATATCCTTAAAACCTTGGAGATAGATGATATTTTTATAACCTCGGAGATAGTAAAGGCCTTAAATGAGATATAAGAAAACAAAAACCATAAAGAAAAAAGGTTGATAAATCCAACTAAATAAAAATTCAAATTCAAACTAAGTAAAAATTCAGTCACAGAAGCGCACACCAACAGCCAAGGCCCTCACAGCTGCTTATGGGCCAGGAAATGGCCCTATCTCTAGTCACTGGCCTGCACCACTGGGTGCATTCATAGCTAACTCCTCCAGCTGTGCACCTGTAAGCCCTGAGCCCAACTTCCAATACCAGCTTCCACTGCCAAGAGGCTGTGGTGAGACCCTGTAGTCAGGGTAGTACACACTGATAGCCAGGACCTCCACAGCTGCCATTGTGCATGCGAGTGGCCCAGGCTCTTGGTGCTGACACTGGCCCTTACCACTCTGTATGTGTCTGCAACTGGCCCCTGCCACTAAACAGGCACCTGCAGCTCACCTGCACAGCTGAGTATATGCACACCGCTGGCTGCAGCCACCACTGCTGCCTGCCTGGGTCCCTAGCTGCTGGACCTGGAAATGCTGCTGTGGATCCCACCAGCCCTTGCAGACATTGTGGACGTCCCACAGTGCTCATCAAGGACATCACAGTTGTTGATGCTGTGGATCCCAGTGGCCTGAGCTTATGAGACATGCCCTAATCCTGGACCTGGAGCCACCACACGACCCTGCACTTGGTGTGCTGCACCACTAGACCTAGGGTCACAGTATGCTCCAGTGGGTCTCTACCCACAGATGGTCTTTCCTTACTGAAATCAGTCCATAAAGTCCAGAAGACATGACAGCTTCCTCAAATGTGCAAAAACCTACACAAAGCTACAGGGAAGAATCAGGGGAACATGACACTACCAATGGAACACAATAAACTTCCAGTAACTGACCCAAAGAAATGGAGACATGGGAATTTCCTGATACAGAATTCAAAGTAATTGTCCTGAAGATGCTCAGATAGCTACAAGAGAACTCAGATAAACAATTTAACAAAATCAGAAAAATAAGAGAAGAACAAAACGAGAAGTTCAACAAAGAGATACAAAACATAAAAAAGAACCAAACAGAAACTTTGGAGCTAAAGAATACATGACTAAATTGAAGAACTCAATAGAGAGCTTCAACAGCAGACTGGACCAAGCAGCAGAACAATTAGTGAGCTCAAAAACAGAGCATCTGAAATTATTCCGTCAGAGGGAAAAAAGAAAAATAAATGAAGAAGTGAAGAAAGACTACTGGACTTACCATTAAGAAATATAATGTATGCATCACTGGATTCTTGGAGAAGAGAGGGAGAAAGGGGCAGAAAGCTTACTTAAAGAAATAATGGCTGAAAACTTCCCAAACCTGGGGAAAGATATGGACATCCAAGTTCATGAATAGGTTACTCTATAATTTCAATCCAAAACGATCTTCCCTAAAACACATTATAACAAAACTGCCTAATATCAAAGACAATGAGAGAATTTTAAATGCAGCAAGAGAAAAACAAATTCTTTCATACAAGGAAACCCTCATAAGGCTATCAGTGGATTTTCAAGCAGAAATTTTGCAGGCCAGGAGACAGTGAGATGATATTCAAAGTGCTGAAAGAAGGAAACTGCTAACCAAGAATACTCTATCCAGCAAAGCTGTCTTTCAGAAATGAAGGTGAGATAAAGACTTTCCCAAACAAACAAAAGCTGAGGGAGTTCATCCCCACAAAATCTGCCTTACAAGAACCACTGAAAGGACTTCTTCAAGCTGAAAGAAAACGATGCTAAGTAATAACATGAAAACATATGAAAATATACAACACACTGGTAAAGGTAAGTATATAGTCAGATTCAGAATACTTTAATACTGTAATATAGTGGTGTGTTAACCACTTAAATGTATAAAGGTTAAAGGACAAAAGTATTAAAAACAGCTATAGCTACAATAATTTGTTAATGAATATACCATATAAAATGATGTAAATTGTGACATCAAAAATATAAAAATATTTGTGGGGAGTAAAAGGGTGAAGATTTTGTATGTGATCAAAGTTAAGTTGTAATCAGCTTATAATAGACGATTATATCTATGAGATGTTTCAAGTAAGCCTCAGGGTAACCACAAAACAAAAACCTATAGTAGATACACACAAGATAAAGAGAAGGGAATCAAGGTATACCACTATGGGAAATCATCAATTCACAAATGAAAACAGTAAGAAAGGAATAAAAGAAATACAAAACAGCCAGAAAACAATTAATAAGATGGCAATAATAAGTTCTTACCTATCCACAATTACTTTAATGTAAATGGATTAAATTCTCCAATCAAAAGGCATAGAATGGTTGGATGAAAAAAAAAGCAAGATTCAACTATACAGATATTCCTTGACTTACGATGTGGTTACGTCCCAATCAACCTAACATAAGTTGAAAGTGCATTTAATACACCTAACCTACCAAACATCATAGCTCAGCCTAGACTATCTTAAACATGCTCAGAGAGTTACATTAGCCTGAAGTTGGGTAAAATAATCTAACACGAAGTCTATTTTATAATAAAGTGTTGAATAGCTCATGTAATTTATTGAATACTGTATGAAAGTGAAAAACAGAATGGTTGCAAGGGTATCAGTTATTTACCTTTGTGATTGCATGGCTGGCTGAGAGCTGTGGCTTTACTGCTGCTGGCCAGCATCACAAGAGAGTATCACACTGCATATTGTTTGCCCAGGAAAAGATCAAAATTCAAAATTCAAAGTACAGTTTCTACTGAATATGTATTACTTTCACACTATTGTAAAGTAAAAAAATCGTAAGTTGAGCCATTGTAAGTCAGGAACTGTCTGTTAGGCTCCCTACAAAAGACATCTTTCAGCTTCAAGGACACACGTAGGCTCACAGTGAAGTGACAGAAAAAGATATTCCACACAGACGAAAAGGAAAAGAGAACAGGGGTAGCTATACTTATATCAGACAAAATAGACTTTAGGTCAAAAATGATAACAAGAGACAAAGAATTCATTATATAATGATAAAGGGGTCAATTTATCAATAGCATATAACAATTATAAATATACATGTACACAACATCAAAGCACCTTAATATATTAAGCAAATACTAACAGATCTTAAAGGAGAAATAAACAACAATACACTAATAGTAGGGGACTTCAATACCCCACTTTCAACAATGGATAGATCATCTAGGCAAAAAAGCAATAAGGAAGCATGGGACTTGAACTGTACTTTAGACCAAGTGGCCTTAACAGACTTATACAGAACATTCCATCCAAAAGCAGCAAAATACACATTCTTCTCAAGTGCACAAGGAACATTCTCCAGGATAGATTATATGTTAGGTCACAAAACAAGTCTTAGCAAATTTAAAAATAGTGAAATCATGCCAAGTGTCTTTCCCAGTCACAACAGTATGAGACCAGAAATCAATGACAGGAGGAAAACTGGAAAATTCACAAATATGTGGAAATTAAACAAAACACTCCTGAACAATCAATGGGTCAAGGATGAAATCAAAAGGAAAATTAAAATATATCTTGAAACAAATGAAAATGGAATTACAACATACCAAAACTTATGGGATGCAGCAAAAGTAGTGCTAAAAGGAAAGTTTCTGGCAATAAATGAGTATATTAAAAAAAAAAAAAAGAAGAAGAATCTGAAACAACCTAACTTTACATCTGAAGGAACAAGAAAAACAAGAACAAACGAAGTCCAAAGTTAGTAGAAAGAAGGAGAAAACAAAGATTAGAGCAGAAATAAATGAAATGGAGAACAGAAAAACAATAGAAAAGATCAACAAAACTGAGGCAGCTTTTTTTTTTTTAAAGATTTTATTTTTTCCTTTTTCTCCCCAAAGTCCCCCAGTACATAGTTGTATATTCTTCGTTGTGGGTCCTTCTAGTTGTGGCATGTGGGACGCTGCCTCAGTGTGGTTTGATGAGCAGTGCCATGTCCGCGCCCAGGATTCGAACCAACGAAACACTGGGCCGCTTGCAGCGGAGCGCGCGAACTTAACCACTCGGCCATGGGGCCAGCCCCAAGAGGCAGCTTTTTAAAAAACAAAATGGACAAACCTTTAACTAGACTTACCAAGACAAAAAGAGAGATGACTCTAATAAATATAGTTAGAAATGAAAGAGGAGACGTTACAAGTGACATCACAGAAATATATAGGAGCAGAAGAGACTACTGTGAACAATTATATGCCAACAAATGAGACAACCTAGAAGAAATGGATAAATTCCTAGAAACATAGAATCTACCAAGTCTAGATCATGAAGCAATAGAAAGTCTCAACATATCAGTAACAAGTAAGGAGACTGAATCAGTAATTGAAAACCTCCCAACAAAGGAAAGCTCAGGACAGGTTGGCTTTGTGGGTGAATTCTACTAAACTTTTAAAGAAGAATCAATGCCAATTATTCTCAAACTCTTCCAAAAACCTGAAGAGGAGGGAAGACTTCCAAACTCATTTTATGAGGCCAGCATTATTCTGATACCAAAGTCAGATAAGGACACTACAAGAAACAAAAACTATAGGCCAATATTGCTGATGAATATGGATGCAAAAGTTCTCAACAAAATACTTGCAAAATGAATTCAACAGCACATTAAAAGCATCATACACCATGATCAAATGGGATTTATCCCTGGGATGCAAGGATAGTTCAACATATGCAAATCAATAAATGTGAAACACCACATTAATAGAATGAAAGACAAACATCATATGATCATCTCAATAGACGCAGAAAAAGCATTTGATAAAATTCAACATCCTTTCATGATAAAAACTTTCAACAAATTGGGTATGGCAGGAATATACCTCAACATAACAAAGGCCATAGATGACAAACCCACAGCTAACATCATACTCAATGGTGAAATGTTCAAAGCTTTCTCTTTAAGCTCAGGAACAAGATAAGAGTGCCTACTGTCCCCATAATTATTCAACATAATTCTAGAAGTCCTAGCTAGAACGACTGGGCAAGAAAAAGAAATAGAAGGTATCCAAATTGGAAAGGAAGTAGTAAAATTGTTTCTGTTTGCTGATGACAGGTGCTTTTATATAGAAAATTCTAAAGACTCCACCAAAAAACTGTTAGAACTAATAAACAAATTCAGTAAAGTTTCATGATATAGAATCAATATACAAAAATCAGGGTTTTTTTTCTATGTACTAACAATGAACTATCTGAACAAGAAATAAAGAAAATAATCCCATTTACAATAGCATCAAAAACAAAATACTTAGGAATCAATTTAACCAAGTAAGTGAAAGATCTATACACCCAAAACTATAAGACATTGATGAAAGACATTGAAGAAGACACAAATAAATGGAAAAATATCCCATGTTCATGGATTGAAAGAGTTAATATTGTTAAAGTGTCCATACCACCAAAGGCTGCCTATAGTTTCAATACAGTCCCTATCAAAATTCCAACAGAAGTTTTTCCAGAAATAGAACAAAAATCCTAAAATTTGTGTAGAACCACAAAAGACCCTGAAAAGCCAAAGCAATCTTGAAAAAGAAGAACAAAGCTGGAGGTATCACATTTCCTGATTTCAAATTATATAACAAAGCTACAGTACAGTACTGGCAGAAAAACAGACACATAGACCAATGGAACAGAATTGGGAGCCCAGAAATAAACCCACACATTTATGGTCATCTAATATTTGAAAAGAGAACCAAGAATACTCAATGGACAAAGGATAGTCTCTTCAATAAATACTGGATATTCACATGCAAAAGAATGAAATTAGACCCCTATCTTACACTACTCACAAAAATTAACTCAAAATGATTAAGGACTTAAACATAAGACCTGAAACTGTAAAACTCCCAAAAGAAAAGACAGGGAAAAAGCTCCTTGACACTGGCCTTGGCAATGGTTTTTTGGATATGACAGCAAAAGCACAAACAGTAAAAGCAAAAATCAGCAAGTAGGACTACATCTAAAACTAAAAAGCTTCTGAGCAGCAAAAGAAACAATCAATAAAATGAAAAGGCAACCTACAGAATGGGAGAATATATTTTCAAACCATATATCTGATAAGGGGTTAGTATCCAAAATATATAAGGAATTCACACAATTGAAAAGCAAAAAAACAATCTGATTAAAAAATGGGCAGAGAATCTGAACAGACATTTCACCAAATAAATACAAATGGTCAAGTACATGAAAAGGTGCTCAACATCACTTATCCTTGGGAATGCAAATCAAACCCACAGTGAGATATCACCTTACACCTGTTAGAATGGCTATTATCAAAAAGAGAAGCGATAACAGATGCTGGTGCGGATGTGGAGAAAAGGGAATCCTTGTGCACTACTGGTGGGAATGTAAATTGGTGCAGCCACTATGGAAATAGTTTCTCAAGAAACTAAAAATAGAACCACCATATGATCCAGCAATCCCACTTCTAGGTATGTATCTGAAGGAAACGAATTCACTATCTGGAAGAGATAGCTGCACCCCCACGCTTATTGTAGCATTATTCACAATAGCCAAGACATTGAAATAACGTAAGTGTCCACTGATGGATAAATGGACAAAGAAAATGTGAGATATAGATATATACAATGAAATATTATTCAGCCCTAAAAAAGGGAAATCCTGACATTTATGATATGAATGGACCTTGAGGGCATTATGCTAAGTGACTTAAGTCAGACAGAGAAAGATAAATACTATACGGTCTCACTTGTACATGGAATCTAAAAACATCAAACTCATAGAAACAGAGAGTAAAATGGTGGATGGCAGGGGCTGAGGGGTGGGGACATGGGGAGATGTTGGTCAAAGGGTATGAACTTTCAGTTATAGAATGAATAAGTTCCAGGGGGTACAGCATGGTGACTATAGGTAACAACATTGTATTGTATACTCCAAAGTTGCTATGAGAGTAGGGCTTTAATGTTCTCACCATAACAACAACAACAAAATGGTAATTACGTGAGGTGAAGGTGAGTTAACCAACCTTATTGTGGTAAACATTTCACAATATATATGTGTATCAAATCATCATACTGTACAGTTTAAATGCACACAATGTTATATGTTAATATCTCAATATAATTGAGCTGGAAAAACAAAGTAAACAAGAATAGCAAAATCAAATGGCATGCCACAGACCATTTCAAAATAGGGAAGGGCTAGTAAGGGGTTGCTGTGGGAGTGGTAAGAACTGTGTTGTAGCAGGTCTAGAACAATGGGGAGGTACACATTTAATTCAGAAAGCACTACTTTGGTATCACTTGAGAAGAAGGATGAGAAACCGGGACCTGGAATAAGCTTCCCAGGAACTAGAGATTGGATTATAAGCTCTGATAAATAAGGACCATCGGGACACACACAATGACTAACTACAGATGCTACAGCCCAGCAGTTCTCAAAGTGTGACCTGGGGATCCCTGTGTCTGCAATGGCAAAACTACTTTTGTATGAATACTAAGATATTATCTGTCTTTTTAATTCTCTTCCTCTCATGAGTGTACACTGGAATTTTTCAGAGAATACATGATGTGTGGTATCAAAACAGAGTGAATGCAGAAGCAGATATAAGAATCCAGCTGTTCCTGTTATGCCAGACATTAGAGATATGCAGAGAAAACTAAATCAATGCCACTCTTCTCACTAAACTTTCTGCTTTGAAAATACATCTTCATAAAACTGTTGTTTATGTTAACATGTAATAGGTTCACTATCATTAAGTGATTTAAAACATTTAATTTCTAATAAGGTAACCATCAATAGATACATTTCACATAAACAAAAGCTATTTGGGATCCTCAAAAAATTTTAGAGTATAAAGGAGTCCAGAGACCAATAGTTTAAGGCATGCTGCCCTAGCTAACACTAAAGGGTAAAGACCTCCCACTCAGCTGGCCTGGGCTTTTATTATTCTCACAGCCTCCATCCTTACAGCTGTATTTGTGTTTGTCTACATCAACTTGTTACCCACGCCTGGCAATGTCCTGCTTGAATGAAGTGGGGACTATAATTAAAACATTCATTTGTTGTCATGGCATCCTTCACTCCTTTAATGACTGAACTATATACAAATTACACTATGCATTACACATTAGAGGTGTTTAAAGCTTTGCTAATATAAGCAATGAGATGAAGCTATGATCTTTACCGGTATCCTGTAATGAGGTCTGAATGGGTCTAACAGTCTGTAATCTTTTTTTCACATTTGCATTATTAAATTTTACTGTTTTAGATATTCAGATAACTGGTACTTGTTGCTTCTAAGCTATGCTGTCTCCAGAGGAACGCTTGAGAACATCTTCAGGCTAAATCTTGGTTCTCAGAACTCCAGTCTCTAGCAGAAACAAACTGTCTTGACTATGGACAAAACTGATTTTTAATGCAAGCCAAAATGCAGTAATAATACAAAAAAAATCTAGATCCAAGAGTTCTAACCCAAGGATTATCTTAGAAGGAGAGTTTTTCAGAACCAAGAACAAGACTATTTAGAGCTGAGTATCCTGAGAAAAGGAGTTACGTTGAAATCTGTACCAGTTTTTATTAAAAACAAAAGCAAACCAGACTGTGTTTCTATTTTTTAAAAGTTTACAAGGGCAAAGCACTTCTTCTAAAATGTTATTCTCTTTCACTAAGCATTGCAAAGTACGTTAATTAATTCTTGAGATTCTAACAGCCCTTTAAGGAAGTCATAAAAATATTTACTTGGGAGTATAAATTGGAATGACATTTTGAGAAGGCCATTTGAAAATATTTAGCAGAAGCCTAACATGCATACCTACTGACAAAGCAATTCCAGTTTTAGAAATTTATCCTGAGAAAATTGGCAATGACAGATACAAGGATGTTCATTAGAGTGTTGTGTATAATAATAAAAACTGGAATGAGCCTAGATATCCAACAACATGGGGCTGATCAGTAGACTGTGGTTCATCATATAACGGAATACTATGTGGCCGTAATACAAAATATAAAAATTATATCATAAAATTATGTATGGCAAGCAAAGATATTCACTACATATTGCTAAGGGAAAAACAAGTTATAAAACTGAGTATTATATGATCTCACTTCTGCTTAAAATATTTATATGCATAAAAATATCTGGAAGGGTATTATACATGTATAAATTAATAGCATTTATTGTTGAGTTTGGGATCACAGGTGATTTTTGTTTACTTCTTTTATTTTATTTGTTTACTTCTTTTGAAGGGTTTGTACTCTGGTTTTCTAAAGTGAACATCTTTTCCTTATATAATAAAAGTGATTATTAAAATACTTACTTGAGGCAACCATGTAATTGTCAGTGTTTTCCTATTCTTGTAAACCAAATACTGTATGTACTGTGGGAAAGTGGTGGAGGGGACAGAAAGAGGAAGAGGAGGGAGGAAGGCAGATAGACATTTATATTGATTATTATTTTATCATGTATATTTGTTGTGAAGTTTCAACTTAATCTTAGATATAACAATCTGGAAAGAATTTTCAATGGAACATAGTGGTGAATAGTTAATGTTCACAAGATCGTAGTCTACTCTCATAGTTTTAATTTCTTTCCTCTCCTTGGAATGCCGATTTTTTTGTGTAAGGAGCAAGTGGCTTTCTTTTTTTGTAAGTCTCTCCCCTGCGTTATCAGACGTAGAACTTTCAAAACTTTTTTGGGAGCTAACCAAGCTTTATCTAACCAAACCCAAAATGGCATATGGACTCATCCACATGGTCATATGAATCTTTTGGTTGATGACTCCTGCCATGTGTCTAATCAGTTTTATAAAATCCATGCTTGAAGAAGGATTCTATAGCTCTCAGAGTGTGATGTTGTGGGACAAAGAATGTAGTGGCAGAGAGGCTACTTCAGCTGTGACACTAGAATATGGTGCCCATCACTGCCACCAAATATTGGCAGTATATATCCCAACAAAGGAAGAATTTTAATAATTTTGAGTGAAAAATTTCTATTATGCTTTCAGCTTAGGTCTACTAATACTTCTTTAAATGCCTTGTTGGACAGTGAAATCAGGGAACAATTATCAAACACCATATACAGTGTTTATAATAGAATCTTATTTCTTTTCTTTCTTTCCCACCCCCCCCCCTTTTTTTTTGCATAAAAAGTAGAATACTGCTGAATGGTACCCAAATATCTGTTGTATACCATGCCAGTGCAGCAACTCAGCCAAAAATGTGAAAAGAACAGTTTGCCAAGTTAAAGAAAACATAACAAATTGGTAATGGTTTCTATCTTGACAGAAAATGAAAATGATCCCTCAATGTGTGCTCACTCATGCGGACACATAAAAATGTCTCAGAAGCAATCATTTTACCTCAGATAACAGACCCTGACAGTGTAGTACAGCACTGGCTGATTTTTACTTCTTAGAAAAGCGGCAAGCGTGACCTACAAAATAGTCTGGGAACCATGTAATTTATGCATAACACACATGCACATGCCATGCACTCATAATATTTGCTATAAATCATTTTGAATACAAGACTTCTTTTCTGAGAGGAATATATTTTATGAGAGATGATCTAAATCACCAGACACTTGATAAAGTTGAACTGGTTTATTTATGAACAGACATGATGCTGTTGCTCATCAGGTTACAAAATTTCAATAGTCTATATTGCAATAAAAGGCACTATGTAAGGGCCCATGCATTCCATATGATTCCTTATGGTGCCTTGAACACTAAAGATATTTTATTAGATGTTAGATAAAACAAATACAAAAAAATGTGTAGGTACATAGTGTACATTTCTGACTTTCTGTTTAGTAGACTGCAATTGAAAGCAGAAATGTACCTCTTGAAGACTTGGAAATGGTTCCTTTAACTTATTTCCCCTTCCTTTACCACTTATTTTTGTTCCCCAGATGGAGAACTGGCCAACATCATTGACCAGTGCTTTTTTTCCCCATCTGGTGAAGTTTTTCCATTTGTTTAACTTTCTAACGAGGATGGTAGAATATTGACTGCATTGTGAAATCACATCAGAAACAAGAATGACACTTTTAAAAACACTAATTGATATCTGAAGCTAATGAAGAATTCAAAATGAGAGAATATTGAACCAAGGGGCTAGGAAGAACCTTGGGAAGTTACATGGCCTTGCCAAGTTGAAAGTAAATTTGAATCCTGTAGGTTATGAGTTTCAAATGAAACTTTTGGGTCTAAATTTGTTGGTGACTTTCCTGTTCAATAAAAAAGGACTTAAATGGCTTATAAAAAGGTCAAAAAAACTTATTGGGCATCAAACTGCTCTTACAAAACACCATCTTGATGAGTTAAGTGTAAACGAATCAGAAACACATGGATCATATTTCCTTAAAAAATGCATATGGATTCAAAAATAAGGGGAAGAGGACTTGGCAAAACATTTTTTTGTGTGGTGGCTGAACCCAAAACATTTGAAAGATATTTTGAGACATTCAAGGAATCCAAAATAAAACTAAACCTGTCCAGTCATATAAAAAACAGAAAGTTCTTCTATGCATTATGCAGAGATAAATGTGCATTTATCTCTGTGAGTCAATCAACACTCACTGAGCCTTCACCTTTGGCACAAAACTATGGGGAAACCAGCTTCTGCCTTTAAGCAACTCTGAATTTAAGTATAAACAAATATAGATAAGTAATAAAAAGCTATTAAAAGAGACGTAAGATTTTACAAAAAATTGGCATCATAATCCAGATCACGCAGAAACTATACATTGAGAAATATACGGTACTTTCAGGGTCCTAGGGTAGGTAGGATTCATTCCATTCAAGTCATCATCCCCTCAGCCCTTTTGGTTAAATTTATACGTAGTTGCAGAGTCTTACTTGCTTAAATGTTTTCTTAATAAGTGTTTTTATGTATTTTTTCATGTGTGCCCCAGCCCTCTTTCCTCCACCCTCTAGATTTGGGAGTGCTCAACAAATCTTTCTGACTGGTTTCCTGGAGGCTGGGAGTGTTGAACAGAGCTTTGAAATAGGGGAGAGATGCTGTTTGGCAGAGAGGAATGAGGTCGTGATTCTGGGTTAGGGGGATGGCACGTGTGACAATTCAGAGGCTCCAGAGGGTGAGTCATGTTGGGGGGGTGACCCACTGGCTTGCCTGCAGCCATATGCCTGAGCCAGGGTGCTGAGGGAGATGGAGGCAGTTAGGTGTGGGGAGGCCTATAGACTACATCTGAAGTCAGCTGGAGGAGAGAGGACTGTGATAAGGGAAAGCACAGTTCTTACTCTTTTTTTTTTTTTTTTGCCAGTACTGGATAAGTGCTAAGCACAGGACACACACAAGTCATTAATTCTTTTATTTCTTATCAGCGTCTTAAAAAGCTGAAAAATATCCAAAGATAAAAATAAGTTAACTATGTATGTATTGCTAGGATCCTGTAGGTCATAAATTTGAAGAGGACCTTAGAAGGATTATGAAATAGATTTCTGAGTTCTAAAACATTTGTGGGAAAGTGTAAAAAATTAATGATTTAGAATCTTTTTAGGCTGTTTTCTAGCTGTTTAATGTTAGTCTTATCTTTTCCACAATATTAGCAAGTTATTTAGGGCTGGGGTAGTGTCATACATTTCTTGTATATTTTCCACAGGCTAGCAAAATACCGGGAGCACACCACGCACTCAATAAATACTTCCTGACGTGAATGAAGTGAAAGGGTGATGAGGCCCTGAGATGATGAGGGTATGATTGAAGGTAAAGTGAAAAACAGGGATGACGTCGTGGAACTGTCCTCATGGCGTCTGCCCTGAGCCTACGTGTTCACAGTTAATATAAAGAAATCAAAGCCTTACCATCCTTCGTCATCTTCTGCTTCTGTTTCAGACACGTCATGTTCCGGAGTTTCAGCAATGGCTTGAGTGAGTTTAGACTTAAACTGGTTCAGCAGCGCAAGGGTCTGAAATAACAATTAGATTGCTAACGTTGCTGATAAGGCTAAATTTAATTTTAGAAGAGACACAAATTTGGTAGAAAAGAAAAGATCCAAACAGGATGTAAAACACTTAGATAAATTTTTAATTTTGAAGGAAAGTAGCAAAACTGCCTGCAAGCTACAACAGTGATTGGGACTCACAAACCTTGAGGTCGCCCTGTTTGCATGTGCACTGACGTTTTCCCTCAGAGATATGTGACCATTTTCTGATTTGGGGAACATAAATTTGCTTATATAGAAAATGCTTAAATTTTAAAATCATTAGTAGCTAAGTTTTTTTTAAATTTTTTTTTTCTTTTAAAGATTGGCACCTCAGCTAACATCTGTTGTCAATCTCCCTTTTTTTCCCTTCTTCTTCTCCCCAAAGCTCCCCAGCACATAGTTGTATATTCTAGTTGCATGTCCTTCTGGTTGTGCTGTGTGGGACGCTGCCTCAGCATGGCCTGATGAGCGGTGCCATGTCCGCGCCCAGGATCTGAACCAGCGAAATCTTGGATCGCCGAAGTGGAGCGTGTGAACTTAACCGCTTAGCCACGGGGCTGACCCAAATAGCTAATATTTTAACGTCCACAAGATAGAGAGGTACCTCACTAAGATATGTAAAAATAAAAAAAAAACACCAACAATGAATAGTATTTTTCATTGAACAAATGTCCAAAAATGTAAAAATATCAATGTTGGGGAAGGCGAAACGAATAAACACATCAACTGTTGGAAGACACGTAAACTGGAATGAGATCTTTAGAAAGATATTTATATGTATCAGAAACTTTAAGGTGATCACTCCCTTTGATTCTGTAATCTCAATATTGGGAATACATGTAGAAAAATAATTTGAAACACAGAAAATGGCATATACAAAAGATGTGCTTTGCAGCAATATTCATACAAGTGGAAAAATAGGAATATGTTAAATGTCTGTCAATAAGAAACTAGACAAATTTGGTAAAAAGCAATGAATATGTTCTATACTGTTATTAAAAATTATATACATGAAGCATTACATTCTATTGTTAAGCGAAAGAAGTAGGATATAAATATCATGTTGAGTATGTATTTTTTAAAAAAGGGAGGGCCCGTCCTGGCGGCCTAGTGGTTAAATTCAGCGCACTCCACCTTGGTAGCCTGGGTTTGGTTCTCAGGCATGGACCTACACTGCTCTGTTAGCAGCCATGCTGTGCTCATAGCCCACATACTAAAAAATAGAGGAAGATTGGCACGGATGTTAGCTTAGGGTGAATCTTCCTCAGCCGAAAAAGGGGGACCATTCCTTTGATTCTTGTTTGGCTCCCATGCCCTTTGTGGGTAGGAAGAAACAACAACTGCCTACAATTTTATAATCACATTGTCTCCTGGCTATACCTTAATGGTCTACTCCAGAATTAGAGCAGAGAACAGAAGTTAGAAAAAAAATTTTTATTCTACAGTTTAAAAACGTATGTAATTGTGAAATGGGATAAAGCACTACCTGTCTAAAAAATCAGATGTCTAATTAAGACACTGATACAATGAATTCAGTACTAAAATATTCACATTTCATAAGGAAAAAGACGATATTTCAATACGTGAATACCAGGTATAGTAAGGCATCACAATAAATTGCTAGGCTCCAGAATTTATCTAGGAAATACCAATAAGACCACAGTTCATGAGAAAATTAACTAGGTTTTGGTGGTCTAGAACCTCTGCTCAACAAAGACAGGTGCTGCCAAAATACTTGCAAGGAACAAAGGCAGCTATTGCTAAAAAATGACAGAGAAAAGTGCCTTCTGTTTCTGCAAATTTAATGCTCACATGAACAACAGCTGAAAATACATAAATTACCATAGCTGCTGAATGAGATGGGTTTTGGGCAAAACTATAAATTCCGACAGAATATCCTCATAGGCATTATGAGGGCTGCCCAGTGTGTTAAGGTTTACAGATTTTATCTGTTTCTAGAGTAGTAATTGTGGGACTAAGCTCTTCAAACAATGTTAGATAAAGTTTCCCTTGTTTTTAAACCTTATTCATTAACAAAATCCTTTTGTTTACATACTTCTAGTGTATTTGCTTTATAATAAGAAAAAAGGTTATTGGAGAAATATTAGAAAATAAAGAGAGGCAAAACAAAAATATCTATTATTCCAACACTCAGAATAACCATTGTGGATAACTTGGTACATATCCGTCAAGGCTTTTTATGTGTCTTTGTGTGTGTGCATGTGCTTATATATCTGTATCTGTATTATGTATATATATATATTACATATATGTATATCTCCATATGCACATCTCTTTATCTATGCATCTATTGCTTAAAAGTAAACCCTACTGATTTTTAATGGTGGATGTTTGTACACTTGGAAATGTCTTTTCTGAAGGCATAAAGAAAAATAAAAACAAAGGTGACTTCTTAGTGGAATGAAATTTTAAAACTTCCTCGAAAATTATGCTAGACCTTGTTCTTTTTCCTTGAGTTAAAAGTGGCAAAGCAGTCTGTTTTTAGAGCCAATTAATATGCTGCTGGCATTTGCTCAAAGAAGGGGGACTGTGATAAACAAAAAAACATCCTCCTGGCCTTTCGTAGCTTCTTCTATTTTCAAGACTGGACTTTCTCTAGCTGCTTGCTAAAGGTAAGAGAGGACACTAGGCAGAAAAGCAAACATCACAAAAATAAGGGGGTGGTGACAACATAGGCTGAAGAAGACAGGATCTGCGTGGAGGCATTTCTGTTTGGCATCTATAGGGGAAGCAGTTTCCTGGCTCTTACTTGCAGGAATGAATGGCTAACCACTTACAGCATGGCTCTTCAGCACAGTGTGAGCCTTCTCAGCATGGAGAAGCTGTTTCGAAGGGGCCCTGCCTTGGCAGACTTGGTGTATGCATATCTACACTTAAGAGTCTCTCAAATGGCCTCTGTGCCTCCAGTCCTGCCCTGGGTCCAGTCTATTCTCCATACTGTACCCAGGTTGGAGGGATCTTCTCAAACTGCAAAGGAGATCAGATCACCTCCTCCCCTCAACGGCTCCCACTGCCCTTAGGGTAAATCTAAACTCCTTAATATGGCTCAAAAAATACGTTGCATAAACTGGCTCCTGCTTACCTCTCTAGCCTCATTGCTCTCATTCTCTTAGTTTACGTTCCAGTCATACTTAACATCTTTTAGTTCTTTGCAAAGAGGTCAAAGACTTCTCATGTACTGTCGCTTTTCTCTAGCCACATATCTCCTATTCAACCTTCAGAGCTCAGCTGACAAGTCGTTTTCTCTGGGAGGACTTCCCAGATTCTTAGGCCAAGTTAGGTCCCACTGCCATACATTTACATAGTTTCCTGTACCTAACCTGTCATAGTGCTCACCCCCTTTTATTGGTATTACTTATTTAACTCCTCTTTTCCCTGATAGCTCAGAGAGGACAGGGATGTGTCCACCCTGCTTGCCACCAAATACAGTGATTAGAACACGGTAGGTTCTTAATAATTATTTGCTAGGAGGGGAAAAAAAGAGGAATGCAATAGTAAGAGTGGACCCTAGCATCTTTGGTAGCACGTTCACTACAGTTGCTATTCAGAGGACTTTGTGACTCCCTGAAAACAAGTTAATAATGTACTTTTTCTTAATTTCATTTGATGTGCTATTTCTTTTGAAAATTGCACATGTTAGTTCTCTGTAATTACAATTTCCTATACTTGACTTCTTGTTGAACTTTCCCTGTGATTATTTTCACGCTAAGTACTGATGCATGATCCTTCCTTACCAGTAATTAGGTGTCATTTATAATATAGCTCCTGATTAGATTAATTTATCCGAACGGGCTTGGGCTTTTTAATTTACTTTTATTTTGCCTGACTTATTTATATGCCTAAAAAGGATGTTTTCATATATATATATATATATATATATATGGCAGCAACAAAATAAATGATTTTGGTCTGCTCCCTAGCTTTTCAACATGAGGGCCTGCTGAAGAGATTTGGTTTATCGAGTGCCAAGTGCTGCATGACATGTACGGCTGACACCAAAATTGCTGAGCTAGCTTCTTATCTCTTTTTATTCTTGATTTCTGACAATCTCATATTACTTCTTTAAGATTCGGGAATTACTTGCAATAAGCAGAGTTTTATAATATTATTTACAGTAGAAGTCCACTAGTGGATCAAACACCTTATTTACAGGCAGTGTACAATTTTAAGCTGAGCTGGCTAGTCAGCATGTGAAATGCTGGACTGGACAAGCCCTCCCCATCATTTATAATCACCACTTCTCCATTCCATAGTATTTACTTAGACAAAAGTTCTACCTGAGTATCTGATAATATGTGGCTTTACAAGGTTCCTATGGTCGATATGGGAGTACAAGGTTGAAACATGAAAGTTTTAGGCTTTTTGCCTAAACCATTTTGCATAAGTGGCCAAGTCCTTGTCACTCCACCCTATGTAAATATACCTGTTTTCATTTTTAAGAGGCAGTGCTGCCCATGATGTATAATCAAATTAGGCTCCATTTGCAACACTTGAAAACAATAAAAGGCAATGCATTACTTATGGATTTTGGTTTTCAAAGTTACCTGGTCCTCCCGGGAAGTTCCCTTCTTTGGCTGCTGCTTCCTCAAAGCCTCATACTTTTGCTTTTCTCGTCTGTATTCTGCAACAGCACCATCCGGAGCAGCTTCCTCCTCTGAAGAATACAGAATATTCTTCAATAAATAGTAAAAAGGATCTGTGGGTTCCTCTGAATGTCTATGCTCATATCCCTGAAAAGGAGGTCAGGACCTGGGACTGGTTTTCCTCCATTTAATTTAAAACCAAACCAATAAACTCCACCAGCTCCACAACTATTTCCTAGATTAGAAAGTGGTTGATGTCAATTTATTAACCAATTTTATAAACATCTATATTATATACTGTACTGTTGTAGTTGCTTTCATTTGTACTCATTTGACTATAAAATTGCCTATCTCACTTTTAAGATAATTAAGATTTTCCCCAAATTCAGCTATACCATTTTACATTATTCCCCTGCCTTACAAGGTAAAATCTTTCAATATTGGTTGATTTTCCAATTATCTGCCACTTTTGTTCCCCAGCTAAAATGACAACAAACAACTTCAATTTGATGGCATCATAAAAAATAAATACATCTACAAATAGGTCAGTTAGGATAGTTACTAAAGCAGACAAAAATAATTTTTACTAAATTAGAAAACAAATCTATGGATTTGATCCTGCAATAATTTCATGTGAAGATTAGTTAACATCTGGGTTCACAAAACACAGTTTTGCTTCAAAAAACAAGTATTAACATTTTACAATATCTTACATGTATATGTATTAATGAAAATTTGTGACTTAAAAAAACCCTTATCTTTTCTCATCTTTGGCTGGCAAACCAAGATGAGCCAGATGTAATCAAGAATGCTAGTAATCTTTCTACTCAAGCCTTAGTTTGTGGCTTGCCTCTTTGTTACCTAGTTTGAAGAACGTTATTAATGTGCAATGTATTAACAGTCAGCCATTTTGTTCAAGTGATTTTCCAGTTAAAAAAATGTGTGAGCTAAGAAACAAGTAGTCTTTTTATGGTTACCTAGTATCATTATTTTGATGCAACTTGAATAATCAGTTTTAAAAACAACTTTATATGGAATCATTAAAAGTATATCCAGTTCTGCTTTCAAAACTGACAGCTATAAATACTAAAAACTGAGTGCATTAATGAAAAAGAAAGTGTTAAATACAGAAGTAATATTTTAGGCACATATGCTTAGTAACCACTAGTGAAGAGAGGATAGTAATAGTTGGTATATATAAAGTGATTTCTTATAACGGATTTTTAAAAATTACTTTTATGTTTTTCTATTGAATTACATCTTTGAATACCTCTCTTCTTTTTATTCCATAGTAGTTGGCTTTACATTGCCCTGGGATAAAGACTAAACACCTTAACATGACTTAGGAGTCCCTGTATGAGGCAACTGATGCTTTCGTTTCCAGGCTCATCTCTCACAACTCCTTCCCGCATCCACCTTGACGTGCTTTCATTTGCCTTATAACTACTATTCTTTGAACTCATCCTGCTCTCTTGACCGCTAGCCTTTGCTCATGCTGTTCCTTCTTTCGGGTATACTAAAAACACTCCATCTCTACACTCCCCAATTAATTTTCCTTGCTTAATTCCTGCTCATTTTTTTACGTCTCAACTTGGCTGGCATTTCTGTCCTGGAGCCTTTTTTGATTCCACACCTGAAATCTGGTTTGGATGTACCTCCTTTGAGCTTCCACAGCACCTCTTAGTGCTCATCACTTTGTGGTAATTTCTTGCTTTCTCTTCTTTAATCCTCACTAGACATTAAACCCCTTGAGGACAAGTCATATTTCCCTGAGACTTAGAACAATGTTTGGCACATGTTAGAAGCTCAATAAATAGTCAAATAAATGAAGGAAGTAATGAAACTTGAGAAGAGGAAAACAAGAAGGTAGCAGGTCAATCTGGGCCCCAAGACTCACAGTTATAGACAGTATTTGCCATGCATCTGGATATATCTGGATGCAGGATGCATCCATCATATTTAGGGAGTCAATAATAGTTCTTTCTTGATAATTTCCCTATGGCAGAATTTCATAAAATCCTCAAAAAATTCTGATGAGTATCCGTAGAACTGTTTAATGTTTTAATAATTAAATGCAAAAAAGCAAGGACAAATTCTTTACTTAGATGTTCAGCTACAGGTGACTGAAAACTTTTTTTTTTAAAGATGTAGAAATGACATTTTCTTTTCTTTTCTTTTCTTTCTTTCTTTATTTTTGAGGAAGATTAGCCCTGAGCTAACATCTGCTGCCAATCCCCCTCTTTTTGCTGAGGAAGACTGGCCATGAGCTAATATCCGTGCCCATCTTCCTCTACTTTATACATGAGACACCTGCCACAGCATGGCTGGTAAGCAGTGCCATGTCTGCACCCGGGATCCGAATGGGTGAACCCCAGGCCGCCGAAGTGGAACATGTGAACTTAACTGCTGCGCCACCGGGCCGGCCCCTTAAAACTTTTATTTGTGGTGAGAATTTTTAAATAAGTGGAAAGGCTGATACAGATGAATTTAGTCACCTCATGTCACAGGTAAGTCAAACTTACAAGCTTCAGAACAAATTCAGCTTATTTTAGTGTTTAACATTCATCTCCTTAAATATGGTCCCCTTCAGCAAGAATCAGCCACTTGATTCACTTTTTAGGAATGCGAAGGAAGCAGAAAATTTAAAAAAAGTTGTGCCACAAAGAAACCTTAAAAATCAGTTTAAAAAAGTCAAGGATGGGCAAAATAAAGTAAGGAAGTTCTATAGCTAAGTTGCTGATAACATTAAAAGGTCTCCTAATAAGTTAGAAAAAATACTTACCTCATCTTGGAAACTGAATAGTAGTGACAGAATTTTTTTAAATGGCTATACTGTATATGAAGTATGTATACTTTATATACAGGCTATACTATATATATACTATGTCTATAGTATATATCCTCTTATAGTATACATACCATAAAGTATATATACTTCATATATAGTAAAATTCACTAATTTTGGGTGTACAATTTGATGACTTTTGGTATCGTATACAGTGTGTAACCTCCACTGCAATCAAGATAGAGAACTGTGCCATAGCCCTAAAAAGTACCCTAGTGTCCCCTTACAATCGATTCCCTCTTCTTTCCCTGGCCCCAGGCACCACTGATCTGCTTTCTGTCACCATACCTTTGCCCTTATTAGAAACTCATACAAATGGAATCATACATTATATAGTCCTTTATGTCTGACTTTTTTCACTTAGCAAATATTTTTGAGATTCATTCATGTTGTTGAGTGTTCGTTCAAATAACTCAGAGTATTCCACAGTATAGATATACTCTAATTTGTTGGTAGACTTTTGAGTTGTTTCCAGTTTTTGCCTACTATAAATAATGCTTCTGTGAACATTCACATACAAGTCTGCTTGTGGACATACATTTTCATTTCTCTTGGGTAAATATGAGGAGCTGGGATTGCTAGGTCCTATGATAAGTGTATGTTTACTTCTCTTTTTAAAGCACGTCTTTAAAGATTTTATTTTTTCCCTTTTTCTCCCCAAAGCCCCCCAGTACATAGTTGTATATTCTTCGTTGTGGGTCCTTCTAGTTGTGACATGTGGGACGCTGCCTCAGTGTGGTTTGATGAGCAGTGCCATGTCCGTGTGCAGGATTCGAACCAATGAAACACTGGGCCGCATGCAGCGGAGCACGAGAACTTAACCACTTTGCCACAGGCCAGCCCCTATGTTTACTTTTATGAGATACTGTCATACTGCTTACCAAAGCAGCTGCACCATTTTGGCTGCATCATTCTTGCCAGCAGTGTAGGGAGCTTGAGTCACTCTACATTCCCAATTATATTTGGTACTATCATTTAACTTTTGCCATTCCAGTGGATGTGAAGTAGTATCTTGTGTGGTTTCAACTTGCATTTCTCTGATGACAAGTGATATTAAACATTTTGTATGTGCTTACTGGTCACTCATATATCTTCTTTTGTGAAGTGTTTCTTCAAATCTTTTGCCCATTAAGACATTTTTTTCTTATTATTGAGATTTAAGAGTTTTAAAAATATATTCTGGATACAAGCCCTTTGTTAGATATATGTTCTGCAAATGGTTTAAGTCTGTGATTTACCTTTTCATTTTCTTAAACGTACCTTCAAAGAGCAAAAGTTAAGTTTTGATAAACAGCATTTTATCACTTTTTAATTTTATAGATCATACTTTTTGTCTTATCTAAAAAATCGCTGCTTGCCGCAAGGGTTAAAAAGTTTTTTCAAATGTTTTCTTTTAAAAGTATCAAATTTTATCTCTTTTGTTTAGCTATATGATTTATTTCAAGTTATTTTTTGTGTATTGTATAAGGTAAGGGATGAAGGTATATATTTTTAAAATATAGAGATGTCAATTGTTATAGTACCATTTGCTGTAAGAAAGTAAAAAGGCTTTCTTTTCTGTATTGAATTACCATTGCACCTTTGCTGAAAATCAATTGACTATATGTGTGTGACTCTATTTCTGGATTATCTCTCTTCTGTTCTGTTAATCTGTGTCTCTCTTTATGCCAGTATTACACTTTCTTCATTACAGCAGGTTTATAGTAAGTCTTGAAATCAGGTAGTGTTAAGCCCTCTAACTTTGTTCTTGTTTTTCAAGATTATTTTAACTCTTCTTGTTCCTTTGCTCTTCCACATAAATTTGAAATCAGCTTGTTAATTTCTAAAGTCAGCTAGGCATGGAATGTATAAATTAATTTGGGGAGAACTGTTATCTTAATTCACAATATTGAATCTAATAGAATTTTACTGAATTAATCTGCCATTGTTTTTGAGGTCTGTAATGTAGTCTTCTTGGTTCTCACCATCATGGCACGTGATGGTGCTGGTTGTGGGGTAGGAGTGGTGAGTAGCTATTTGTGCTCATCTTTGTAACTATCCCAGGACCAGTATTTCAGAGATAGGAATGTTTTGAAACAAGTAAATGTAAATATAAATTGACTGACTGATATTCATTCTAGAAGAAATAACATAAAATACCAAAAATAAAGAATAAGCAGCTTTTACAGAATGGAAGACAAATAGAGAAGTACCTCTCTTCTATCAAAATCTCAGGGGAATATGAAAAAGAAGGTATAGCCATATACCATATACCATCTGCAGCTTCATGTTCATTGCAGCATTATTCACAAGAGCCAAGATACAAAAATAATCTATGTGTATGCCAAAGGATAAATAGATAAAGAAAATGTGGTATATACACACAATGGAATATTATTCACCCTTAAAAAAGGAAATCTTTCTTGCCATTTGCAAAAACATGGATGAACCTGAAGGACATAATGCTAAGTAAAATAAGCCAGACACAGAAAGACACATACTGCATGATTTCACTTTTGTGTGGAATCCAAAATAAGTTGAACTTATAAAAGCAGAGAGTAGAAACGTGGTTGCCAGGGGGTGGGGGTTGGAGAAAATGGGCAGATCTTGGTCAAAGGGTACAAAGGCTCAATTATTTGGGACGAATATTTTCTGGAAATCTAATGTATAACATGGTGACTATAGTTAACACTATATTGTATACTTGAAATTTGCTAAGAGAGTTGATCTTAAGTGTTCTTACCACACACACACACACACACACACACACACACACACACAAATTGTAACTATGTGAGGTGATGAAAAAGTTAGCTGGACTGTGGTAATCATTTCACAATGGCTTCGCTAGTTCTTAGTCTTCTAAGATTTTTAATTGCCTGATTTAAGCATGTCTTTCTCCTCCTCCTGCTTTTACTTCTAGTGAAAATGAACAAGCAAACAGCTTATGAACAGCTGTGAGGTCTGCTGTTCTTTCATTATCCACATCTGTGACACCAGAATTAAGCCTGTTAAGGTTTCCTCTGGACTGCATGGAAACTGTAACCCAAACACTTTTACATGGTAAATATGGCCAAACACAATGACATCTGCTGCACAAACCAACTGTGTAAAAATCTGGTCAACTCTTCTATTTCCTAACTGGGTATATCATTAGTATAAACTACTTCTATTTATAGTGTGATCAACTATGAATCATCACGGCACATTCATTTTTCATGTTTTTATTTCTCATCAGTATACTGAGAAATTTCCTTAGCTGTATATTTCAGTTCACTAATTCTCTGTTTAGTTGTATCTAATCAGTTTTGTTTTTTTTTTAAAGATTTTTTTATTTTTTCCTTTTTCTCCCCAAAGCCCCCCAGTACATAGTTGTATATTCCTCGTTGTGGGTCCTTCTAGCTGTGGCATGTGGGATGCTGCCTCAGTGTGGTTTGATGAGCAGTGCCATGTCCGCGCCCAGGATTCGAACCAACGAAACACTGGGCCGCTTGCAGCGGAGCGCGCGAACTTAACCACTCGGCCACGGGGCCAGCCCCGTATCTAATCAGTTTTTAAGACATAAATTGAGTCACTGATTTTAATAGTTATATTTTTTATTTCTACATACTCTATTTGGTTCTTTTTCAAATCAGCCCATTCTTTTTTGACAGCCTTAGGGTTTTATTACGATTTTTATTCCTTCAAAAATCTCTTAATTATTTAAAACACACTTATTATGTTGTATGTTTTATTCTTCGGAATCTTTCTGTTATGTCTTGTCTTTCTCCTTAGAGTGGTCATTTCTCTCTATGTTTTCTAATTTTTGATTGTGAGTTTATCATTAGCTAGAGCTGCATCTCCATCATGCTCCAAGGAATCCTAGGCACCCAGGATTGTGTAAGGGTTCCTAGAGAGAGCTTTTGCATTTGTTTCTACCGGGTAATTAAGGGGTTCCATTGTTCCAGAGCCATTTTTTCCAAGTTAATTCCTTGGCTTAGCATTCCTGTACCATATAGGTAGTATACATTCAGACTTGATAGCCATGCCTGGTAGAGGTTGAGTTTTGATTTTTTGTAAAAGGCTTTTTTCCCCCCCTTCCCACACATAGCTCTGAAAAATGACAAGCTTCTTTGTGACCTTCATGACCAGGTGGACAGTTATGCTAGCCCAGCTCTTTTGACTCAAGGCCATATCTCTGTCCAAGTGTGAGATTAAAACCCCAGCTTCAAGCAATTAGAACCTACATCTGGTTCCAATATCCCCCTGGGTAACCAGAGTGTCAGCTTGCCCACTTAATGCTCTGATTATGCCTCCTCTTTGTTTGTGGTACCTAGGAATTTTCTTTTCTTCCTTTCTTAACTTCTTTTTTTTTCTCTCTCTCTTTCAAGCATAGCTAAGTATTTAAATTGGGCTGGATCATATTTTATGCAGCATTTCTATATATTTCTAGGTGAAGGAAGTTCTGTGTTAACTCAGTTCATGTTGCCAGAACAGGAAGTAGCACATTCATTTCTCATGTGCTTGAAGCCCCCTGAATAAACAAAAATTGAATAAGTGACTGCATGATTTTACTGACATAAAACTGGCTAATAAAATACACAAGGAGTTTGAAAAATTCAATTTCTCTAAGTACAGAGTGCTCTACTTTTACTTTTCTTATAAATCTTAATATACACTGGATGATAATTCATAAATAATAATGATGTAGTATGATGACTATTTGTCATTAACTGAGATTTCTATAAAACATATGCTAAATAAATAGGAATGAAGAACAGGGGAAAAAAGAACATTTACTAAGGCCCTACTATATGTTAGGCACCATGGTAAGGTGCTTTTATTATCCACGAAGAACGTACCCATAAGCCTATTTTACAAATGAGGAAATAGGATGGACTACAAGTAGAATAAAGTAAAGCTGGGGTTTGAGCCGGAGTCTGTATAACACTAAAGGCCCACACTGTGCCCTCCTGTCTTCAATTAAAACTTCAAATCAGAAAATAAAATTTACTGCAAAGTGTCCCCTGTGTGCCTGGCACCCTGAGAAATCCATGAAAGATATCTAAAATATATATGATACAGGCTTTTCATTCCGGAAAGTAATCTAAAGGGTAAAATGAACATAACATATGTGAAAATAGTTAAGAAATCAAGCCATTGATTCTAAGTGTCAAATTGCTGATTCTTGGGTAGCATACCAGCCTCCTAGAGGGCTTAAAACTGACCTATGTTACAGTGTTAGAATGAAATTTTAAAAAATATCTTAGCTCTGAGATAAAACGAGGTAATATACATGAATGGGCTTGGTGAAAAGAGTGTCCAGCATCACTCTAACCATCAGTTTAGTATCAGAGCATCAGTTTCCTACAGCACAGGAGCTAGAAGTTACCTTGAGGATCTTCTAATCTGAGTTCTCGGTTTATAGGTGAGGCAACCAAGGTCCGGGGAGGTGAAGTGACTTAGTTAATGTCCCATGTGGACTAGTAGCAGAGCCTGGGCTAAAACTTGTGTTCTGACTCTTAGTTTAGGAGAGAACCTGTAGTAGGACTGAAGAATAAGTACGGCACTTCTGTCCCTGCTTGTTCTAAAGAATGCCTCTAATTCTTCCCCTGAGAGCTAGTCAGAAACTTAATCCTTGCTCCACTTGAATCTCTTCATTACAAAACCTTTTTGTTCTGAGCAGAAAGGGGTGATGACAATTCAATTACTGGTTACTCAGCTAATGAACCAGTGGTATCCATCTACAAATCTCATTATATATATAAAAGGGCTTATACCCTCTACTGTCTCAGGACCAGAGCTCAAGGAGCTAAAAGCTCTAAGCAGTTGCACATTCATCCATTTTTTAAAAAAAGTTTATTGAGTGACTACTATGTGCCAGAAACTGTTGGTAAGCCTGCTTATAAATGATTCTAAATAGATCTAAATTCAGTACTTCAAGGAAATTTTTGAAAAATCCTCATAACAAATGAAAATTTTTATATAAATAAAGGTGAAGTATTAGGGATAACAGTGAACAGCACTTGAAACAAAAGGGACAGACTTTAATGGATACAGAAAATATCGATGCTACTGATATCTACTTGTATCTCATCAGACTTTCTAGAAGCTACAAAGTATGTTTTTATCAAACTTTATATACACCAGACCTTAAATTAATTATAGGAAAATTACCAGATTTGAAAATAGTTAACATTTCAAGTACTCACTATGTGCCAGATACCAGTACTTGAATTATTTGTTTAATCCTCATAACCAACAACCCAAGGAGGAAGGCATATTATTAGCCTCATTTTGCCAAAAGGAAACTAAGGCAGTAAGAGGTTAAATAACTTATCTCAGGCATTATAAAAATGGGAATATAAATCCATGTAGTCTGGCTCTAAAATACAAGCTTTAAACCAGCTTGGTTATTTTTTCCTCATGTCTGAGACACAAGAAAACTTATAAGAAAATATTCTAATTTGACATAAAAAGGCATCAGATCACCAACTCGATGTGTTCTGATGAAATAAAAGCCTACCAAAAAAAGGTCCTAAATTCCTGCCAGACCATAATATATGGCAAGTGCAGTCTCCCAAACAGTGGATGTATGCAAATAATTCCCACCTAGGAGGAATCCTTTATGGCTTTCTCTTGATTTTCTTTAGTTAATCATATTTTCCCCACATTTGAACCTTTCAGCACTTTGTAGCTCCCAACCACACTATATCATAACTGTCTTGGGGCTGGCCCGGTGGCACAGTGGTTAAGTGTGCACGTTCCACTTCGGGGGCCGGGGGTTTGCCGGTTCGGATCCCAGGTATGGACATGGCACCACTTGGCAAGCCATGCTGTGGTAGGCATCCCACATATAAAGTAGAGGAAGATGGGCACAGATGTTAGCTCAGGGCCAGTCTTCCTCAGCAAAAAGAGGAGGATTGGCAGCAGATGTTAGCTCAGGGCTAATCTTCCTCCAAAAAAAACGAAAAACCAAAAAACTATCTCTTTGTCTGTATTGACCTTTAGGCTATAAACTCACATGGCAAGAACTATGCCTGTTTGTGGCCTAGCATACAGACTGCATATAATATGTACTCAGTAGATAGTAGCTGAATGAACAAATGAAGAGATTGATCATTTTTAGTGTCATAGCTGCCTTATTGCTCTTGTTGGATGGAA
Source organism: Equus caballus (assembly GCF_041296265.1). Classification (NCBI taxonomy): domain Eukaryota; kingdom Metazoa; phylum Chordata; class Mammalia; order Perissodactyla; family Equidae; genus Equus; species Equus caballus. The sequence continues at coordinate 23,073,039 of NC_091704.1, forward strand.
TGGCTCCTTGAGGGGTTTGTAGGGGCTTAGGGCCCCTACCCTACAAATGATTTTTCAATAGATAGTTGCCTAATTAAGTTGAGTTGTAAGGAATTAGATAATTTCTGACACTTATTAGAGGTGAGAGGAGTGGGAGAAGTTAATTTTAAGGCAGTTACCCCTGACTAAGGCTCCTGAGCACTAGGCCTTCTGGGTAGAATTCTGTAAGAGTTGCAGCCATTCACTGCAGCTTTACCATCTCCCTAAGGAGCTACGGGGGATAAACTACATATCCTGCCCCCGAGTCCGAATGCCTGTTTTTCGGTTCATTTTATTAAGAAAATCCATTATGGAAATGATAACAATGGGAATATTCTGTGACATTAAAATGAAAGTCTACATGTAACATAGTCTTTATTATTATTTTTCATAATTATAATCCATACTATTTATTGGGTGACTAGAAGTTGAATTTGTACTAATTTTGTTATAAATATAATTGAAAGTTGCTTAGATACTCTTTAAAAAAGTGAATAAGAAAAAAACTGGTCTCTCTATCCAATAAAACTGGCAAAGTGAAAACTTATTCACGACAAAGAAATTATTTATTGGAGGTATCTCTATGCACATTTTACAAAGACTAGGCAGAAGTTTAGCCAAAGAATAGGCTAAAATTTTATTTTTTTCCATACAATGCACTAAAATAAGATACCTATGATTTATTCACTTTATTTATTCAATTTTATTTTCAGCATATTTTTTATTCTACAAATCAAACAATACTGGCTCCATCTGGTGGTAAAAATAAGCCTACATAGTTTCATGAAAACTAGTAAAAAATGGTTAAATAATTTAGGGACTACCTGAAGTATGCGTGAACACTGAACAATGAACACTGAAGATTGAAGTATGCTTCAACATTGAACACTGATTAAATGAAATTCAGTCTACATTTACATGATTTTTAAACTTTTCCTTCTCTAGCCTCATTGCTTCATGTTATTTTGGGGCTTAAAATAATTCTTAAAATAAAGTAATACAGAATATTTTCTTCTGTGTTTTGCTATTAGCTGTTTTGAGAAATGTGAAGGTAACAAGTTATAATACACTTACAATTTACCCAGATTTTCAGGTCATATTCCATTTTGGAATATAAACTATAAAAATACTCACTGATTTTCAGCTGTACTTTCTAATAGACATTTCCAGAAGGGGTAGCTTGTGAATATATGAGAGTTCATATCTAGGAGTTCTGTATATTCATATTCTACTGACTGATTAATCTTAATTTTTAAATTCAGTATAAAAGGAGTATGTACAGAATCACAACACAAATATTAGTACTAAGAAGTTTTCAGGCAGCAATAACCTGCTCATTTTTTGTTTGTTTGTTTTTTTTTGGTGAGGAAGATTGGCCCTGAGCTAACATCTGTTGCCAATTTTTTTTTTCTTCTCTTTGTTCTCCCCAAAGCCCCCCAGTAAATAGTTGTATATTCTAGTTGTAGGTTCTTCTAGTTCTGCTGTGCGGGACACTACCTCAGCATAGCTTGATGAACGGTGCTAGGTCTGCACCCAGGGTCCGAACCAGCAAAATACTGAGCTGCCAAAGTGGAGTGCACAAACTCAACCACTTGGCCATGGGAAGACTGTCGCTGAGCTAATGTCTGTGCCAATCTTCCTCTAGTTTTTTTCCTTGTATGTGGGATGCCACCATAGCATGGCTTGATGAACAATGTAAAGGTCTGCACCCAGGATACAAACCCGTGAACCCTGGGATGCTGAAGTGGAGAACATGAACTTAACCAGTATGCCACCAGGCCAGTCCCAAAAACCTGCTCATTTTACAGACGAAAAAACTCAGGTTCAGGGAGGTTAACTCATTGTTCTAAACTGGGAATATGAGAAACCAGAGTTTCTGACAATCCAATGTTGTTTCCTCTCTCTATATACTACTATACGTATTTTCTCTTTGTAGTGCATAATCCCTGCAGATATATTTTATTAAAGTTTAAAAATCCTTTGAAATTACATAATTTTATAGTACAGTGTGACCATTTACAAAATGGCATAAATCCCCAATATAGATTTAATTCTCTAATTAGGAATTTTCTTAGTTTTCACTTTTGTTATTTTTCTCTTAAAATATTAGAAATTTTTAAAAAGTTGTTTTAAGCCCCACTCCTATCCAAATACAAAATCTTACTTCTTTTTTTCAGAGTAGATTGCTTTGTTGAGTTTATAATTCAAATAGCAGTCGTGTGGTAATTTATCATCATAACAGCACACAGTTTAGTTAACAAAAGTATTATACTAAAAATCAATTCAAATGAATTTAGGTGAATTTATCTAATAAATTAAGAGATGAAGAGAACTTAAATCAGTAAACATTAAATTGGTTTAAATTGGGTTTAATTGTCTTATCTTTTACTAATAAACTTTTTGGTTATATAGACTCCAACAAGTAGCTTTTAGTCAGATGTTTCTCCATTCTTCTCACTAATGATCACAAGGAACAATTCAATATATAAATGCTTACTGAAGATTACTGAGGGACATGAATGGCTTTTCTTCTGGCGGCTCCAGCTTTCCACCTGTCAACTCTAGCCTGTTGCTTCCGTTCAAATTTCCCTCGTTCTCCCTCACATGGACCTCAGGACCAGCACAAAGGTTGATTGATGCTGTCCCCAGGACCCTCAACAGAGCACACTTTGTACCTCTCCAGATGGTGCGACCCACAATTTTTGTAGTTTCATGGCCATTTTGACAACATCTCTATGTTGCCCCTTCATTCTAGACATGGAAACTACAAATTATGTACTCCATGTTGCAGCAATAAGAAAAAAAAAATTCTTCAAGATAAAAAGATTTCATGAAACCAATCAGGGAGGATACTAGAGAAAGAATTGCTACCTAAAATTGCCTAAGACTATGATTACCCTAGCAAATAAACACTGTGGAATATCTGCGATTATAATAGCACTTAAAGGAGGGTTCTATTGTTTCCTGGTAAACATATGAGGTACTTCTCTCCAAGAAGTCATAAGAGTTTATAAACCAGTTCAAAACAGTCCTTAAATACTTGCATGTGTGGTATTGCAGAGCATTATCTCTCCCGCATGACTGAGGAAACCGAGGCAAAAAAGTGGCTTCTAAAATACAAGTTTGGCCACCACCACAAGCAACATCACCTTTTTCTAGGACCTAGCAAGTCTGAGAGAGAACATTAAGAACTCTGCGCCTGATTTCTCACTTAACTTAATTGTGTATCATCTCTATTTTATGCACGAAGAAACAGAGGTTCCGAGAGGTTAAGTTTCTTGCCCAAGGTTAAATGGTTAATAAATGATAGAGCAAGGATTTAAAATCACGGTTGCCAGACTTCAAAGCCCATGCTTTTTCTATTCGATTACACTGCAAACAGTTATGGGGAGGGGGCACTGTTACAGATGGGAGTGAGGGAAACCAAGGCAGTTCCTGATGCTAAGGAGCTTACAGGCTAGAAAAGGTATGCTAAGACATACTCTTCAACTGTGCCGTGGCACAAATGACATGAGAGAGGTCTTGATGAAGCACTTAGAAAATTCCTGCAGAGAGGGAGAGGGAAAGCTGGGTGGAGGAAGTGGTGGTATAACTGGGCCTTGGTGGAGAAATGAGGTTTAGCCATAGCAGGTAGGAGAGACATCATAACCAAAGCATGAAGGCAGCACGGTGCAGGACACACATGAGGAAGAGGAAAAATGTTTGTGAAAATGAAGAACAGGGGAATACGATGTGGAATAAGGAAAATAAGATAAAAAATTCGATCACAAAAGTTCTGAGTGTCAGATTAAGGAATCTGAACTTTACTTTGGTAAGCAATGAGCAGCTACAATGTTCATCTTGTGGGTCTATACTGCAAGTGTTTGTGAGCCTTGTATAAAACTAAATGAAATGTGTTGAATCATCCTAGATTGTTATGTTGTTTGAACTCATTTCTCAGAATTTTTTTAAAGGGTATTTTCTTATTTTGGTACCAGCTTGAGTTAGTTGATAAAATCGGGGGCAGAGTTCCAAGTTTCCTACTCCCATACTTCTCTTAATCAATGAAAACAATGCATTCCTCAATAGTTGGGTGAAGAGGAGAGCAAAGGCAAACGAGTAAGAGAGAGACAGAGAGAGACTGACTCCTAAAATCTTTTTGAGATTTTTCTCTAATTACTTTAGGAAAGAACTTTGAAAAATACCCTGGTAAAATGATTTTTCCACATCTATCAGAATATTCTAATTGGAATGCGAAAATACTTGCAATTGTTTGAAAGTATCATGCCCAGTTGTTTCTGGCTCTGTTCACTGCTTCAGAATTTTTGACCTGCCTGGACCATGTTCTCTACTATAGGTACACAAACTCTGGTTCAGATTAAATATCCCTGTTTTCCAATCCCCATCTTTAATGATATCTCTAACAAGCTAAATTTTGAGATGAGGTGAGGGTAGGAAAAAGGTCATCAAATTCTGCTTCAGCTGTGTCCCAATGTGCTTTCTGGAACCTGGGTTTGGAGGCTGAGTTGGATGGGGGTCACCTTGCTCAATCTTAGTGGTAATGCTGTGAATTGCAGGCAGCCCTCAGTCTGCTGATTCTGGCTTAGGTCATATTGTTTGTGGCTTACTTTATTTTATCTTTTAAGGAAGCAATACTTTGCAGTTTTAGAGTGGAAAGTACATTGGACAAAAGTTCTTACTCTGCAAATCTACTGCTTAAGTTAGGGTGAATACTAAACATCTTTAATGCTTTGGTCCCTTCATTTGCAGAATGGAAACCACAGTACTTGTTTAATCTACTTCTCTGGACTGTTATAGAACTAAATGTAATGAGGCACGTGACAAGACTTTGTAAACTGTTCATGTTCTACAAATATGAGGTATTATTATTTGGCAGTGAATACAGGGCACCATATTTTATGTCTATAAGCTACTTTATAGTTATGTTCCCCTTCAAATGATTAAATCTCATTTGAAGAAGCAAGGAGTAGACATCATACTTTTCATTTTATTAAGATATTTGTTTGAGGGGCTGGCCTGGTGGTGCAGCAGTTAAGTTTGCACGTTTCACTTCAGCGGCCTGGGGTTCACTGGTTTGGATCCTGGGTGTGGACATGGCACCGCTTGTCAAGCCATGCTGTGGCTGGCATCCCATATATAACGTAGAGGAAGATGGGCATGGATGTTAGCTCAGGGCAAGTATTCCTCAGCAAAAAAAAGAGGTGGATTGGCAGCAGGTATTAGCTCAGGGCTAATCTTCCTCAAAAAGACAAAAAAAATAAAATAAATTTCTATTAAAAAAAGATATTTGTTTGAATAAAAAATATTTCTGTATATTAAATATTTTCAAAGCACCAATAAAACTTATAATTGGAAGAAATGTGGAAAATCCTTTTGTGAAGTGAATTATCAAAACTTAATTTATTTTCCTATGCATTTGGATGTTCAAATGCAGCATTCTTAGCCTGAGGCTTACCTATAATTCTGAATTTGCTTAAGAATAAGCAGCACCTGCTGGCATACTGATAGGATGGAAAACGCTTTGCTCCTCCTATCTTCTACCTATAGCCAACACTTATACAAATAGTGCTTTCCGTATTCAGTATGGGCCAGTCAGTATTCTAAGTGCTTTATGCATAATAACTCATTTAAATATAACAGGGAAGTTGTTGCCACTAGAAAGACCAGGGCCTTATTCTTGGAAACTTATCCCTTTGGAAAAAGCTGAAAACTGGAAAAGTACATGATGAGTCAGTGAGCTCTGACTGAGAAGGCACTAAAGCTGAACCCAAGAATTTGAGCTGCTTGAGGATGAGGACTTTTTAGCTTTATTTCTCATGTTATATCCAAAGCCTAGAACAGTGCCCATAATTTTTCAGGTATTAGATAAATATTTAAATGAATGAATTAAATTTTTAAAAAAGGAAAGTGATTTTCAGAGGAAAATGGATTCCTAGAGGAAGCAATTGAAGGTGGGGGGGATGGTAGGGACAAAGCAAAGTAGGCTGAACAACTGGCCTTCCTTGTCCCAAACCTTGAAGAGCTGCAATCATTAGGTGCCATCTTAGGCTTAACGTCTTTAAACATTTCTTATGTGGTACCTACGGTCAAAAAATGACCAGAAAACAAGAGAAATACAATACTCATCAAGGTGATTTATCAACTAAAGTTAAAGTCTCTGAACTCTATTATTACAATAACACATTTTCTAGGGAAAAGAAAAAAATAATTATTTTTTAAGTGCTTTAGTTTTAAAATGGCATTAATTCATCCTTTAGTGAAGAAGGATTATTTAGGTTTGTTTGTCTGATTAATTTCATAAACTGAAATCGTTGCTAAAGCAATCTTACACTTTTTTCTTGGTGAAGTGAAAAATTTCTCACCCTCTTATTTTGGATTAGAACATAATTATAGACACATTCTCACTGATTAATTTTTTTTAACCGGCTTAATCACAAAACAAAGCCAACACATTGAGTGGACTGGGTTCAATATTTTGAGTTAGCAAGTCCACATTCTATTCTCAGCTCTGTCACTCACTGGAGTGAAGGCCTGAGTCAGGATCACAAATGCCTTGTCTCTATCTTCTTAGATGGTGAACTCACTATTAATTACTATTACCTTAAGGGTAGGTAACGTAGTGAGTTAATTAGTGTGATATGCTGTTAAAATACTCAGAATAAGAGTGTCAATGACAGAAAAATAAGCAAGCCAATCTTCAGAAATGTTTCTGAGAAACTGAGTTGACTGAATTCTATTCCAAAAGTCTGCCCAGCATCTTCACAAGACACCACAGACTTTGGCTGTAGTAGAGTAAATACTGCAACCATTTTCTCTTCAACCACAAGCAAACCAGTAAGAATAAACATAATTATTCTTCTATATATGCTTCATGTGCGACTCAGCACAGTGTGGAATAAAGTGTAAGGAACTTCTCCAGGGGTTTGGTAGAAGCGAAAGTACAAAGGACTTATTTTTGATGTTTTTCTATAGCAGACTCAGCCAGTCTCTTTAAGTCACAGAAAATACTGCAACGAAGATGTTCAAAAATAAACCAGAAAAGAGTGGTAAAAAGAAAATTAATGCTGCTAATTCTTGTTTGGGATTGTTTCAAAGGAGCCTCAACTGTAAGGTTTTCTAGAGAGAAAATATAGTCATATACTATCTAATATACACTGCCAAATAGTAACAATAAAACTATTGACTTACATAGCAGAATAAAACTTTTATTTAATATTCTTTCTTAGGTGTTCCAAGGGTATATAGATATTCGGTCATTAAGCCTAAAGTTATTATAGTGAGGGGAAGGGTAAAAAGGACTGCATGAAGAATCCTATACCTCTTCCACTCTGGGTTCCAGACACACAACTTGCAAGCTAAGAGAAAGTGCCCTGCTGTCTCCTCTCTAGGCATTTGCATGGCTGTCTTCTCTCTCTGGAACACCTTTACCCAACTAACTTACTTCAGCCAGTAGCCTCAAAAATTTAAAAGTCAGAGGTTTCTAGTGCACAAAATGACCAACTGCCAAGTGAAAAGAAAATATTAGAATGCTATTTATACTTGTTGTATCTTTTAAACTATTATTTTTTGGTGTATATTATATATAGTACACAATGTATTTGTTCAGTAGTACCTACATGTCATAAATACATTAAAAAATACATACATTGAAGGTATTCACAACTTATTTTACAATCCAAATGTCCATCAACTGACAAACAGATAAACAAAATGTAGTATAGCCATAAAACGGAATATTATTTAACCACAAAGAGGAATGAAGTACTTGATACATCCTACAGCATAGATGAACCTTAAAAACGTTATGCTAAGTGAAAGAAGCCAGTCGCAAAAGGCCACATATTATGTGATTCCACTCACATGAAATGTCTGGAACAGAGAACTCTATAAAGACAGAAAGTAGATCAGTGGTTGCCTAGGAGTAGGGGAGGGGAGGCTGAGGCTGTAGCAGGCGATAGTAAAGCGTAGAGGATTTCTTTGTGAGATGATGAAAATGTTCTAAAATTGACTGTAGTGATAGTTGAAGATGTCTATGACTATTTTAAAAACCACTCAACTGTACACTTTAAATGGGGGATTTGTATGGAATGTGAGCTATATCTCTATAAAACTGTTAAAAATAAAATAAACAAAAAACTTTATTCTACAGGTGTCATAAAACATTTTTGGAGACCACAGGCCTCAATAACTGATGATTCTACTTGGTTTAGTACATCTAGAAAGAAATGTTGCCGTCTAGATTTAATTGCCTTTCCTTTGCTCCCTCAGACCTTCATGAGACTGTATGCCATGCTGTATTAATAACTGATAGTTTGTCTCCTACACCTGCTAAAATACAAATCTTATATCCTCACTGCATATCATGGACTAAAATAATTTTCAGGTGGCTTAAGCAATTAAAAGTAAAAGTAAAATAAAATGACTAGAAGGAGACATGGATGAATATTTAAACCTTCTTGACCAGACACCTGGGGAGCTTTAAAAAGTACTGATTCCTGGCTCTTACTTCCTGAGCTTTGGAATTTCCAGTTGATTCTAATGTGCAGGAAAGTTTTTGAACTGTCGGTCTAGTGATGAAGGAAAGATCAGGAAGGGTACCTTAGAGAAATTATCTTAAACAACAACTTGAATCTTGAGGCAATATTCATTACATATAGAAGGCATTCGAGAAAGAGGGAGCTGTGACAGGGGAGGCCGAGGTGGGAAATAGGCTGGTATGTAGAAATATTTAGCCTGTGTGGAGCATAGGATCCATGGTGAGAGATGAGACTAGTGTGACAGGCAAAGTTTAGGCCATGTAGGGCCTTGTATGGCATGCAAGAGATTTTATCCTGTAGGAAATGAGATGCCATTAAAGAATTTTTTGAAGGGGATTGACACATGATCAAGTTTGTGTTTAAGAAAACCTACACACAGAATGTATTGGCAGGATCGGAGATCAGCAACAGAGATCTGTTGGCAGCCTGTTAGCAGGTTGTTAAAATGGCCCAACAGAAAAATTGAGGCTAAAATGGTCACAGTAGGACAATAAGGCACAGACTAGAAACTCAAAGGGACAGAGGTGGAGCTTGCAAGAGAAATGTACAGAGAACAGATGTGTTTTGAGGATATTGCAGTATTTTGAGATCTAAATCCAATTCTATTCACTCAGAAAAATATGCAAACACTAATCCCTCATTGACACATGACAAGTGATGTTTTTCTCTAAAAATACCTCTAGGTATCTAGACAAAAAAATAGTTTCCAAAATAATTATCCCTGAGATCTTGCATTTCACTGAATCATTTTAAGTTTTAAGAAATCTTAAGAAATTTTTAATTTCCTAAGTAAAATAAGATATTTCCTTGAAGACACAATTTCTACATTTCCCCAGGTTTCTTAAAAGAAAAATTAAATCTAAAACAAACGAACAAGCCAATACCAACTAAATAAAATTAAAGCTGTCCTGTAAGGTGCCATAAATTCTAAAGATTTCAAAAGTCTTCCCAAACATAAGGTCCTTGACCATATTAAAGGTAGTGGTTTTCAAAGTGAAACTTTTTCTGATCCTATTTCATCAAAATTATGTACTATTCATGATTTCTGCCTTATATAGCTACTTCTTTTATGGAATCAAGGTTCTAAGAACTACTGTACTCATGTTGCAGAAATTAACATGTTACATGCCCTCTCCTCTAGTCAGACTCGTTTCTTCATTTCACCTCCTCACTGAGGAAGCTTTTCCTGTCTTTGGTAGTTCTCACTGCTCTGAATGTCTCTAAATCTTATAGTTTATCTGCACATCAAATTTAGCATTTGCTCTATTAATTATGAATATTGTTTAATTATCACTATTAATATGAATACTGTTTGACTACTAATTATAAAAAATATTGGTTTCCCATGAATTAGTCTTATTCTACCCAGCAGAGGCTAGCTATTTTAGAATTAGGGGGAAGCATCCTGTGGGGTTTTTCTGGGCTTAGCACAGTGCTATTACACATTTATTCCAACTCAGCGGTTTCTGAACTTTTTGGACCATGACCTATTGTAGGAAATACGTATTTCTTTTGAATTCTACATACATATATGTTTAGTATATAGCTAACATACAAATCTGTATATATAAGGTTGAAACATATGAAATTACTGACCTTTTATTGCACATTTTTTTACAAAAATGACAACTTCATATGGTTTAACCAAATACAATGAAAAAAATTCAAAACTTCATAAAACAACATTTACCCTTATTATACATGATGCACTCTGATGTTTTCTTGTCTATGCCATTCCATGAAAAAAAATGTTGATTAAGATACACTATTGATTTCATGATCCACGAGTGAACTACTGGCTGCAATTTGGAAAATTCTGCTCTAACCTCTAACTTACAGTCTTGGCCTGCCTCTAGCTTAAGCCTTAAGCTAACGGGATGAAGGATTCTGAGAGACCTACAAGTGGCCCAGAACAGCAGGGTAAGGGTGAGGCAAGTACTAAAGATGGTGCAACTGCCTGGAAACTCTCTGTGCTTCCTTGGGCACTTAGCAGAAGTGGAAAGGACCATGCTAAATGGAGATAATTCAGAGATTGGAGATTTTGACTAAATCTTTTCTGATTTGACATAACTAAACCAATCATGTAACACAGAATGCGATTCAGCATGGTTGACTGGTAGTGTTCAGAATGAGAGTTGTCCCTTGGGACACAGTGATATGTCTTATAAAGCTCTCTCCAAAGTTCTTCCCTAAATCCAAAAAAACGTTACATGTAATGCCAGATTTCTTTCCACAAAGAGGGGAAGCCCATGGGGAATCTTTCTGTCTAACACTTCTTTTCTTCTTTCTTGAAGATCATCATTATGCTAGATGAACCAAAACTTTCCATGCTGTATAACATTTTCAAAAAGTGAAGCTTATCCAGTTCTGTTAATAACTAAAGAAACAGTACAGATGACACAACAGATTGCAGACATACTGCTCATATTCTGATTAGGCTCTTAGCTTATTAAAAATGATGTTTCTATAAAGATCTTGTACAAATGCTTAATTATTAACCATTTCATCAATGAAAACCAGAAAACTTGAGTTTTCTTATCCAAATGACTCAACTGTTGTCAGACAGATGCTGATAGACGCATGGGCAAGTGTCACTATCAGCACTAAGGTACTACTAAATTAGACTAGACTTCAAGCAAGAGCACAGCCACACAGGCTGACATGGGAGCAGGAAGAATGCTGTTGGCCGCTCATTGATGCTTGAATCATGTGCATGCATTCCATCCCCTCTCATCCTTTCTGCTACCAACAGTTTTATCTGATAGAACAGTGTTGACAGAACTTGAACTGTAGCCAGCTCTACTGATGAGGAACAAGGTGGAACAGTTTCTGGCTGGAACTTTTAGTTCCTTTTTAGGAAGTAGCAGTAAGATGATACATGGAAACATGGTTGGAATGGACTATCACAGGGTGCTGATACAAGAAATGTTTAGTTTTTAGAAAACAAAGGATCAAAGGAAGTCAAATAAATGGCCGATGTAAACAAGAAGGCACTCAAACACTGAGATAAAAATATAAATCTAAAGGAAATAAAAACTGGCCACATAGATACGCATACTAGCAATTGAACTGAGCTCTAGTTGATGAAAGATGATGTTTGGCCCTTTTATATCAGCAGATTAAGCAAGAGAAGAACAGTAAAGACAAGAATGATGTCTTAGTCAGCTGAGAGGCCTGACTACTCATCATGCCAATCGAAAACCAGAGACAACCTATCATGCCAATATAAAGATCAGATGGTAAAGGAATTGCTTATCTAATTGCAGGAAAGAAGCAAAACTTGAGACAGGTAACTTTATCACCGTAAAAGCTAATAAGGGCAAATGGAAACAGTAGTTTCATCAATAAACATCTTTCTTAAACTCAGGATAGATGTCTTCATTCTCAAGTCCCAGACCAATATAACCCAACTGTTTTTCATCTGCTCCGTCCTTTAATTTCACGTTAGAACATAAGGGCAGCCAATCATGTCTTCTTCACTGAACAGTGAACCTGAATGTCTACCACTCTATTCTCCACAAATTTTGTGAACCTGAGCATCTGTTTATCTACAATGTAATGATAAATAATGTCCCTGAGATCCACTAAAAGGAGCCACAAAATCCAGAGATGCATTTTGAAATGTCAAAGAGGGAATAAGTTACATTTAGGATAGTTTTAGTGTTAGATATTTTATTATATGCATTATGTAACATTTACACATTTATGGTATATGCCTATGTATATATACATAGCTAGTACACTAGTATCTCAGCATACTTGAATACTTTAAATAATCCCTTACAGGTGAAAGAGTTTATAAATATCTTTTTCTCTACCACCTAACAAAAAAGGTGACAATCATGCCTGCTCACCTTACTTGACTGATTAAAAATAATTTTATTTAGCATTTGGAATATTTTGACTGTGGTTGTGGCTTAAATAGTTGCTGGAAGAGATCATTTCTGGTGGGGAAGAGAAGGGAAAGATGTGGGCAAAATGTGGAGGAATCTGATGGCAAAGCAACACATTCTGCATTCCATTGTGTAAAAAGTAGGTCCTGGCAATTCTCAATTATTACAGAAGTATTTTAATCCAAGAGATGGAAAATAATAGAATCTTATAATAAATACACAGTTTTGTTTTGTATTTTCATTTTGAGATGACAGGTTAAAAAAAAAAGGTAGATTCATCATCACTTTTCTGGAGGTCAAGTCTCTCCTGCTCACATGAAGTATGATTCTACCGCATTCCACAAAACACTGTACTAGATATTGTTGCTACCACAGGGGAAAGGGGACTGCAGTCGCTATCAGGCAACTTACATTGTACCAGCTACGTTGGCTCCTGGGAAAAAAATCAACTAACTTATGTGACCCACAATTTCCTTGCGCAAAATACCACCTGTCCTGTCTTCCTCGTGGGTTCTTGTAAGAGAGAAACGAGGGGAAGGAGAAAAGGAAAAAGGCAGAGTTATTCACAAGTTTGGGCTTGTGTTTGACACAGTTGATTGCCCAGATAATGATTCTTCTACCTTCTGTTTTGCTAACAAAATCCAGATTTGATTTAGGAAACAGAATGCTCAGTATCAAAGGACAACTCACGACTGTTTTAAGCCATTGAGTTCATCTTTCATTTCACTCACGCACTCTCCAAATATCTTTTTGAATGCCCACCATGTGCCAAACATTGTTCTTGGTGTTAGGGAAATAATAATAAAACAGATAAAAATTCTAGTGGGGAAGACAGAAAACAATAAATAAGTAAAACATACAGCATATCAGAAGGTAATAATACAGAGAAGACTGAAGTAGGGAAGGGCAATTAGGGAGTGCCAAGTAGAGGTGGTCAAAGAAGACCTCAACGAGAAAAAGACTTGAGGGGTGGATATCTGGAGGAACTGTCATCCAGACAGGATAACAGCATGTGAAATGGCCCTGAGGCAGGGAGCATGCCAAACATGTACTCAGATCAGCAAAGAGGCTGCTGCACCTAGAACAGAGTGAATGAGAGGGAAGTACAAGGAGATGAAATCAGAGAAGTAAAAAAGAGGTGTGGGGCACAGATTATGCAGGTTCTTGTAGAGAAACATATGTGCTTTGGCTTTTAAGAAACCCATTGGCACATTTCAAAAAGAAAGGAGCGACGAGATTTGACTTAGATTTTTAGAGGACCATCCGGGCTACTACGTTGAGAATAAACTTTCAGAGGCCACTGGTAGAAACAGAGATCAGTTAGGAGATAACTGCACTAATCTAGGTGGGAGATGATTGTGGCTCCCACCAGGGTGGTAAGAGTGGAAGTGCTCAGATTATATATCCTGGATTTGCTGATCAATTGGATGGGGGGTATAAAAGAAAGAGAGGAGTCATGGGTGACTCTAAGAGTAACTTAGGGAAGATTTCAGAAGAAGCAAGTTTGGAAGTAAGATCAGTAGTTCAGTTTGGAACATGTTAAGTTTTAGATGCCTATTAAGCACTTTGGAAATTATTAGCATACAGATAATATTTAAATCCAGGAGATTAAAAAACATCACCAAAGAAGTAAGTGTAGCATAAGAGACAAGAAATCAGAGGCCAAATAAAGAATGTGACTCAAAGAGGAGGGAGCGATCAACAGTGCAAAATGCTGGTAACAGATCACTTAAGAAGAGGGCTAAGTAGTTGACCTGTAAAGATGAAAGTCCAACAAGTAAATTTAAGAGGGACTGAGAGGAGAGGAGTTGGAGATGGCAAGCATGTACAGTCTTTCAAGGAGTTTTTATGGGAAGAGGGACAGGGCTAAAGGACAGTAGCTGGGGGGGTGTGGGGACAAGTGTTGTGTTTTTTTTAATGGGAAAAAAATGCATGTTTTCATGCTGATGGTGAATCATCAATGGTAAATGATGGTAAATTGTAAAGAAGGAAATTTGATGATGCAGGAGAGAAAGAAGAAAACTGCTGGAATGATGTCTGCAAGTACGTAAGAGGCAGTAGGATCTAGCGCACAAGTGGAGGAGTTGGCCTGGTAGTATGAACAGCTCATCCATAGTTATAGGAGGGCAGGCAAACAAATGGCGCAGATGCAGGTAAGCTGGAAGTTGTGATGACAACAGTTTTCTTCTGGTTGCTTATAGGTAAGAAATCTTATTTCTCTTTGCCAGTGATTGGTCCAGGTAACATGTTCATTCTCAGTAGATCCAATTTTGGCCAATGGTATACAAAGGGAAGTCTGTTAGGGGGTTCTGGGAAAGACTTTCTTTCCCATAAAGAGAAAAGTCCAAGAAGAGAAAAGCCTTTTGCATCTACTTTTCCTTCCTGCTTCGGATGCTATTTTAGGAAGACATGTTGCTTAGAGCTGTTGCGGATGTCTTATGACTGTGAGGGGAAATCTACAAAGTATGTGCCGGTAACTTTGCAAATATGGGTAGAATGTAAGGCCAATAGGGCAGAGGACTTTTTTATTTTTTTCCCCAGCTCTATTGAGGTATAATTGATGAATAAAATTAAGATATTTAAAAACGTACATTGTGATGATTTGACATACATATACACTGTGAAAGGATTCCAGAAGTCTTTACTTTGTTACCTGGTGTGTCCAAAGAGTGTATTCAAAGAGTGCTTGGCACACAGCACACAATCAATAAGTTGTTTGTTGAATAAATGAACTATAATCAAGATGGGCCATGTTTTTGGGAAACTCACAGTATAGTGACATATACCAGCAAATAAAGAGCTAATTACACTCCTATCCTCTAAGTGGTAAGACAGGGATAAGTACAGGGTGCTAAGAAGCTTAGGCAAATTTAGCTAACGTTGACTCTAAAATGCAATGTACTTCTTTGCAGACTATGAAAATTAACTTGCCGCTGTTTGAACGTTAATTATAAAATGTTTTGTCCTGTATCAACATTTTGATAACTTCTATTTCTTTATAAAAATAAATTGAAAATAAATATATTTTATATAATCTTTATATTTTTCCTTAGTAAGACACAAATAGGGCCATGATCTAGGGTAACATTTGTTTTATTCATTAACTTCATTTTTTCTCCTTGTCTCCATCTTATTTTGACCTAGGAGTACAACCATGCTGATGAAACATTTTACCACAGCTATCACCAGTTTTTATTGAAAAGCATACAGGATGCCCTGTTTTAAACATTTAAGAGTTTCAATGTCTGTTTTTTTCTTTAAGAGAGTTATATTTCTTTGTTCCATGCCAGCATGCTTTTTCCTCTTTTCATTTTAGCAGATACTATTATCTTTTTCTTCTGGAATAATTTTTGTATACCTGAGTATAATGAGCTCCTTCACTGAACAACAGAAGATAAAGTATTTACAATTTTACTATAGGAGCACACACGTGGTATTACATACACAGGAATAAAATTAAAGCTGAGTGTACAAAGCTTGGACTAAAACCATACTTATGCCGCTGAAGGCAAGAAAAATTATTTAGTCTACAGTAATGAGTAAGTAGCAGCAAAACAAATATTTGGTGGGCTGTGGGAAGCCAATGTTTTCATTACTTGTTACAGGCATAGAAGCTAAAAGCAGGCTGACCAGGCACATTCTGACAGTAAATAACACATGCATTCATCGATCTTTTGGTCTACATAAAACTGTGATTCCTAATTTATGAATTTATATAGAATGAAGTTATAATCAACTTGGTCTTAAATATATTAAATGCTACTATGCATATACATACATATCTATTCATATTGTCCACTTATTTTAAAAAGATCTATTGCAATTTTTTCTTTACTAGTATAAGATACAACACTTCCTGCCCTTAAAAGTGTTTTAATCTAGTACAATATACCAGCATACTAACAAACTTATTAATGAACTATTTGTTTACACATGTAAATAACTGCTTTGATGATCTAAAAAATGGTTATAATTTACTGAATGCTTGCTAAGAAGTCTGCAATTGGTGATTTATATATATTAGTTAATATCTTATAGCAAATTTATTTATTATTGTTCTGATCTTACACATAAGGAAACTGAGGCTCAGAAATGACTTGCCCAAGATTGCCCATCCCCCAAATCAGAGTGAGTAATGTAGCCCACACCTGTCTGAGATAGGATTCTGTAAAATTATGCTTCTGATAGTGCAGCAGACGGGCTAAAATGTCTCACAAATGTGAGGTTTTGCATTTAGCTATTTAATTCTCAATCTTATTTTAAAAATTAAAATATAAATATATATTATTTGTATATTTACCTACATATTTGTGCAGAAGAAAAAAATGGAAGCGTATTTCACAGTGGCTATTTTTGGGTGAGAATAAAGGTGATTTGATCTTCTTCTTTCTGTTTTATGGTAAAAATTTTCTGCAATAAATATGTGTTAATTTTTAAATAATGTATTTACCTGATTAAAGGAAGTAAGAAAAGAACAATGAGTCTTGCTATTGGAGAACACAATTACGTATATGGAAGGGAGGAGACCAGAATGTACCTTGTGGTATGGGGCTGTAATTAGACAATCAGAGTATCTCCCAGCTCTGTTGACTGACAGAGCCTAGAAGCAATAGGAATGAGCATACCTAGCACCCAGATGTTGATTTCTAAATACTCTTCTCCACTACAAGAAACCAAGAGCTCCTCAGAATAAAGAATGATTTCAGGCTGGGACATGAAAAGTATAATATGAGTCTAGAATATTTTGTTAAATCAGAAAATAAGGAAGTGCTCAAATGATAATGGGAAAACATCAAAAGAACACAGGAGCTGGCTTGAAGGGGTTCCCACTGGCCAAATAAAAATGAAATAAAAATATTTACTTTGAGCACCAAAATAAGTCCGTAATGATAAAAACAGACTGTAACCCATGAAATTAGATTCCATGAGTTTATACTGATATGTATAAATAAATGGAGAAGAAAGGAAAGCTCTGTTTTATAATGAAATGCAAACTATAAATATGAAAGGAATGATGGAGTTAGAAAATCATTAGTGAATACTAAAACTAACGGATGAAAGTTTAATGAGGAATGAGACATTTATATAACCTGAAAAATATCTCCCTACAACAAAATTCTATGCATTATCTTGGATTGGTTCCTAGACTAGGGGAAAAAAACAGGTCTAAAGGACATTATTAGGACAAAAGACAAAAATAAGAATTTTGACTGTGAATTAGATAATAGTATTATATTAACATTAAATTTCCTAATTTTGATAATTGCACTGGTTATATAAGAGAAAAGTCCTTGTTCGTAGGAAATATATACAAAAGTATTTAGAGGAAGGACCTGACATCCCTAAGGCATACTCAAATAGTTCAAGAAAAAGGCATTATAAATACAAACAGGCATACATCTATCCATACAGCGAGTACATGCAAATGTAACAAAATGTAAACCACTGGAGAATCAAGGTGAAAGACATATAAGGGTTCATGTTCTGTTCTTGTAAATTTTCTGTAAATTTAAAATATTTTTCAAAATAAGTAGCCATGTCTTATGATTTGAATGCTTTGTCCCTGGGACCTTTGGAAAATCAGTTTTTTGGGCTTTAAGAAAAGGGATTAACTCTATTTAATATATATCCAATGAGCAGCTCATTTATAAGACTCCATGACAAGTCACATAGATCAGCTAGAGAAGTGGTCCTGAGTGTAGTACCTAGACTGGATCAGCAGCATCAGTTTCACCTGAAAAATTGAGAGAAATGCAAATCCTTCAGCTCCACCCCAGACTATCTATATTCTACTCTTGGAACACAGGGATGTAATAAGGGATAAGATAGTAAACCACATGAAAGGAAGATCAAGGAGAATAGAAGTAGATGATTTTATACTTAATTTGTTATACAGTAAGACACTACTGAAGGTTTGTGAGCAGAAGAATAACATAATAATTATATTAAGAAGATCACTCTAGTAGCATTTCTGGGAGGTTCTAGAGGAAAACATCAGTTTAAATATCTTATAATGGTGCTAAGAAAGATGTGTTAAGGGCCCAGAGTAGCCTATGCGACTACAACAGGACAGATGAGAGATCACAATGGGTAAGGGCAGAAGACCCAGCAATCGGCTGCAAATGGCACAGGCACAGGCATAGGGTAAGGAACTGGGAATGAAGCCAGGGGAAGAGGTGAGGAAGAGACAAGAGCAGTCAAAGACTACTGAGACTTCAAACCTGGATGATTGAAAGAACAGTTTGGATCCAGATGAAGTCAAGAAATCTTCCTATAGCTGGACCTTTTAAAGGCTAAGGATCCCAGCCCTATAATCCTATAAAAGCATGTTCCTCTAAACAGTGTCAAGTAAAGAAGCAGAGATTCCAGCCTTAAGATTCTATAAAGCCCGTTACTCTAAACAGTGTCATGTAAGGAAGTGGTTTTCAGATTTGCAGATTTTAGAGATCTGTAAACACTGCAAACAAAGTTTAATGGATGAGTTGCTTTTTAATTTTACAAATTAAGAACTTTAAAAAACACTTTTATTAGCTGTTGAGAGTATAAATTGGTTCAAGCACTTTGGAAAAAAAATGGCAATATCTAGAGGAGCTAAAGGTATACATACTCCACAGAATATGGTTTGTGTATAGTGTATTTGCTAAAAACATACATCAAGTTGAACCAGGGCTCTGCTGCTTCCTACCTGCAGGATTTCGGACAATTTACTTAACCACTCTATAGCTCAGTTTCTTTTTCTGTAAAATGCGGATAATAGTGTCTACTTGTTGTTTTGAGGATTAAATAAATTAATACGTATAAGGCACTTAGAACAGTTCCCGGCAAATAGCAGTGGTAAACATTATCTGCCATTATGATCATGATGATGATGACAACCCAGACCCAGCAATTTCGTTTGAAGACATACCCTAGAGAAACTCTTGTTTATTGTTTATTTCTCACGGGAGAAATGTACAAGGATGCTTCCTGCAAAATGTTTGAAGTAGAAAATTATGGAAAAAATAAAGTCCATGAACAGGTGAAAAAGAAATTGGCATAAGCATTCAGTGAATATATCATTTAAAAATGAATAAACAAGTACTACATTTAAAAACATGGATAAGTGTGGAAAGCATCATGTTAAGTGGAAAAAAAGGTGCAATTGGATACATACCATTTGATATAACTTATATAAAGTGGCATACTAACAATATTATTTTTAAAAGCTACATACAAGTACAAGTAAGAAAAGATTAAAAACATGCACAGGAAGAAAACACACTCACTTCTGTGTAGTGGGCACTTTGGGAGAGGGAGAGAAATGAAGCTGGAGAGTGTACAAAGGACTTAAATGATATCTGCGAAGTTTGCATTAAAAAAATCTAAAACAAATATTAAAAAAAATACTGCTTAGTTGGGTAAAAAATAGGTTAAATCCCTGTACTTTTCTGGGTGGTTAAAATGTTTCATAATGTAAAAAAAGGAAAAAGCAAAAGAATAAATGACAGTCTACCCATTTGAATAAATTTAAAAAGTTCACTATGTTTTAATATTTTTAATTTGAAATAATTTTAAACTTAGAGAAAAGTTGAAGAATAATATAAAAACTCATATTTTTCAAAACAAAATCACCAATTTTTAACATTTTCCCACAGATTTTGTTATTTTCTCTCCCTTTGCATATGTATATATAATCTTCTTTTCCTCAACCACTTGAAAATAGTTTGCCATATGTCGGAGTCCTTTATTTCTGAATACTTCAGTTTGTAATTCATAAGAACAAAGATTATCTCTTCTGTAACTATAGCATGGTTATCAAATTCAGAAAATTTAATATTGATGCAAATTACTTTTGTGTGTGTGTGCATGTGAGGAAGATTGTCTCTGAGCTAATGTCTGTGACAATCTTCCTCCATTTTTGTATGTGGGACACTGCCACAGCGTGGCTTGATGAGCAGTAGGTAGGTCTGCGCCCAGGATCTGAACCAGTGAACCCCAGGCCACTGAAGTGGAGTGCACAAACTTAACCACTACACCACCAGGCTGGCCCCTCAATACTTTAATATACCATCCATATTCCAATTTTGTCAAGTGCCACAATAATGTCCTTTGTAGTATCATTTTTCCCTTTGTTCCATGATCCAGTCCAGGATCATGTATTGCATTTAGTTTTGATGTCTCTTTAGTCTTCTCAGCCTTTCTTTGTATTTCACAACAGAGACATTTTTGAAGAATACAGGGCAGTTGTTTTTCTAATAAACAACTCTGGGTTTGTCTGATGCTCCCTTATCATTAGAATTCAGGTTATATATCCCAGGCTAGAACACCATATAAGTGATTTTGTGTCCTTCTCAGGGTATTGTTAGGAGATATCTGGTACCCCTCATTGCTGATGTTAATTCTAATCTGTCAGTCAAGGTGTTATCTGGTTTCTCTACTGTAGAGAGAAATAATATATATATATTTTACAGTGCCACTAAATAAGCAATCACTGGGGAGACACTTTAAGATAATGCAAACATACTACTCTTCATCAAACATTTTCCCTAGATTAATTATCCATTGACGATTTTTGGCCAAACCAATCTTTACTATGAAAATAGTAATTTTCTAACTCTACCACTCTTTCACATTTACCGATTGGCATCATAATGTAAGGAGGAGACTTCCCTTCTCTTCCAAGTATTCATTCATTCATTTATATCATTATGGACTCATGGATTCCTATTTTTTTCCCCAATGGTTTAAATTTCATTACTGTTAACAATTATTACTTTTTACATTTTTTAATTGAGATAAAATTCACATAACACAAAACTCACCATCTTAAAGTGTATGTCAGTGGTTTTTAGTAGAATCACAATGTTGCACAACCATCAACACTATCTAATTTCAGAACATTTCCATCACCCAAAAATAAATACTGCACCTGTTGGCAGAAACACTATTAGCTTAATTAACCACAACTCTTGCCTCCCTGCAGCCCCTGGCAACCATTAACCTCCTTTCTGTCTCAATGGATTTGCCTATTCTGGACATTTTATATAAATGAAATCACACAATATGTGGCCTTTTGTATCTGGCTTCTTTCACTTAGTATAAAGTTTTCAAGGTTCATCCATTTTGCTGCATGAATCCGCACCTCATTTCTTTTTATGGCCAAATAATATTCTATTGTATGAATATACCAAATTTTATTCATGCATTCATCAGTTGATGGACATTTGGGTTGTTTCCCCTTTTTGACTATTATGAATAATGTTGATGTGAACATTTGTGTACAAGTTTTTCTTTTAACACTTTTTTTTTTTAAAGATTGGCACCTGAGATAACTGTTGCCAATCTTTTTTTTCCTGCTTTTTCTCCCCAAATCCCCCCAGTACATAGTTGTATATCTTAGTTGTGGGTCCTTCTAGTTGTGGCATGTGGGGCGCTGCCTCAACGTGGCCTGACGAGTCGTGCCCTATCCGTACCTGGGATCCGAACCAGTGAAACCCCGGGCTGCCGAAGCGGAGTGCACGAACTTAACCACTTGGCCACAGGGCCGGCCCCTAAAACTTGTTTTTAATCCTCTTAGGTATATACCTAGAAATGGAATTGCTGGGTCATATGGTAATTCAATGTTAAATTTTTTGAGGAACTGTTAAACTTTTTTCAAAATGGCTATGCCATTTTACAATCTTATCAGCAATGTCATTATGAGGGTTCCAATTATTCCATATCCTTGCCAACACTCGTTTCTTTCTTTCTTCCCTCCCTTCCTCCCTCCTTTTCTTTCTTTCTTTTTTCATTATCCCTACCCTAGTAAGTGTGAAGTAGTATCTCATTGTGATTTTGATTTGCATTTCCCTGATAACTAATGATGTTGAGCCTGTTTCATGTGCTTATTGGCCATTTATACATCATCTTTAGATAAACGTCTATTCAATCGCTTTGCCCATTTTTAAATTGGGTTATTTGTATTCTTGAGTTGTATGTCCTCAATTATTTGAAGTTCAAATTATCCCAGGTAGGACCTGGTGTGGGGGGTGGGGTGGGAGAACCTTTTAAGATGTTTTCTATGACCTCTTGATATGCTACCACCATTTTTGGGGAGGACTTTCCACTTTCTTGTGTAACAGATGTTCCAGTCTTTGGAGAATCAGCCACTTCTCTAAAGAGCCCAGGTTCCTTTCAGTGGGAAATGGTATTAGAAACCAAGACCAGGATGTCAGGTATGCTCATTGCTACTGATTCTTTGCTTTTTAGGCCTTTTTAGGAGTCAGAGGTAGAAAATATAAACATATACACACATGTATAAGAAATCGTGAGTTCATGAAAATCCAATCCCTCTCGAAAAGTTTTTCCTTGTCTTCCTTCATTTCATATTCTTATCTCTTTTATCCTATAATGAGAACCCTGGGTCCCCACACCAACATACGTGTGCATTTATTAAACCATCATATACATAAAGCAGCCTTACAATTAGTATGTCTATAGCACTACAAAAATAAAACCTACTAAGAAGAGTTCAAGATTTGTTTACCATTTATTCTTCCCGCCACCCTAGACCAAAGATAATACAGTTAATACTATGTTCGAAATTTGAATTAATTCTCTCTTTCTTTTACCCCTCATCAGTGTAATGTGACTCATTTGAAATATAGTGAGTTTGTTTCTGTTTGCACTTAGTTTTAGTTTCTTTTTCCTTCCCATATTTGTTGATTTAGCTTAATTTTAAAAATACATGGAACATGAATACATTTCCAAAAGTTGAAACTACATCTAAAGATAAGCTCAGAGAGGCGTCCCCGCCTCCCCATCTCTTCCACCCATTCTCACTCTCCCACTCCTTACAAATAACCAACTTCATTGTTCTCTGGCTTATCTTTCCTATGGATTTTTTTTTTTTTGCAAAAGTAAGGCATGTGTGTATTCTTATTTCTTCATTTTTTTCACATAAAAGGCCATATGTTGTTTGGCACTTAGTTTTTTTAACTTACTTTCAAAGAATAAATAATTTAAGACCCTGAAAAGGCATTTTCTAGGATATTCCTGGGAAGAAAATGATAAATTATGATTCCTTCACTGCCTTTATTTGAAGTTGTCCTGTACGAGCTTTGTAACATAGAGATTGCTAAAAGGAAAAAAACAAATAAACTTCTTGACAATCTGAAAACACGCAGTATTGTCATTACCTAATATTATATTGTATATCCAGACTTTTAGATATTTATTTTTGCTATAGAAGAGCAAAAAATGTATTTCAGAGAAGCAACTGGGATTCCTATGTTGGAAGTAGAAGAGGCAATGGGGATAAAAAGAATTAAGTTCCTCAGGGGAATATGAGGACTGAGAAAAGGCAGCGAGTACGCGTGACTGTTGATTTTTAAAAAAACAATTTCTGCACAATTGTGACATTAACAATCTATATCCCAAGAAATAATTAGGAGTTGTGAACAAGGAGAGGCAGGGATTTAAGACAACTCTTTTCAGAAGCAGATCAAAAGTGGAAGGCAGTGTTTGGAAGGGAGCACACAGAATAAACAAGCTTAAAACATTATCTTTAAGGTCAGGGGAGAAATGAGCAGATGTGAGACAGAGGGGGGAATGTTTGTGGATATGGAAATACTTCTGCAAAAGAGTAAGGGGAAGAGAAAGTTCCTGAAGATTGTGGGAAGGGGTGGGAGGATGGTTAGCCATGAAAAGAA
Source organism: Equus caballus (assembly GCF_041296265.1). Classification (NCBI taxonomy): domain Eukaryota; kingdom Metazoa; phylum Chordata; class Mammalia; order Perissodactyla; family Equidae; genus Equus; species Equus caballus. Next base: position 23,097,156 of record NC_091704.1, read on the forward strand.
CTGGGGTCACCTTGTCCTGAGACAAAAGACAGGCTAGAGAAATGTGTAGGGGAACAGAAATTCTGTGGTGGAGAGGAGTAAAGCTGAGGAAGCTCATATTAGATGGCCTTTTCAAAAGAGTAAAGATGAGGCAATTTGTGACAAATTGGGGCGGGAGGCAAGGTTGGCACTGGAGACGCAAGGACTGTGGAAAATGCTTCACACAGAGAGGCCATGTGGAGAACACAGTACAGAATGAATGATATAAACCTGACAATCTCTGTCCTGTAATTTCTTCACCTTTGAGAGTTCAGTGAAGTACACTTACCTACATTAAAACTGGCGATGTCCATGACAAATGAACTTTTTTGATTTTTTCCTATTTTAGTGGAATGCATGCCAGATTTACTAAATGATGTAACTGTCCTGAAACTGTTGCCATCCTTCTATTGCTGAACTAAAAATTTCAAGCTATCTCATAAAATCACAAAGAATTTTTCAATTCAACTAAGAGCTGAATTTTTAAAAATACAGCACATGTGCGGTTAAGTTCGGTGCACTCTACTTTGGCAGCCTAGATTTGCAGGTTTGGATTCCAGGCACAGACATACATCACTCGTCAGCCATGCTGTGGCAGCGACACACATATAAAGTGGAGGAAGATTGGTACAGATGTTAGCTCAGGGCTAATCTTCCTTAAGCAAAAAAAAAGAGGAAGACTAGCAACAGATGCTAGCTCAGGGGTAATCTTCCTCAGCAAAAAAAAAAAAGGAAAGAAAAGGAAAAAAGCACTTGCTAAATATGAATAAAAAATATGCATAGTTGTGATTATACGCACACATTATATTTACATGTTATTTTAAGCTAGTAGTAATATTAACTATCTAAAGAATCCTCTTCAGCGTTATAAGTACTTAACAGAATGAAATGATCTAAAGTTTAGTGTTCAGTAAACATTGCTGTTACATAGTAAATCTCACCATTCTTTGAGAACAATATTTAGGAATGTCTCTTGATTTTTAGAGCAAACCAAAGGAAGCTGACTGCTCATAATAAAATGGCAGCTAATCCCAGCTCAGAGAATGATTAAAAAGAAAGTTAGGGGCTGGCCCACTGGCACAGTGGTTGGATTCACATACTGCTTTGGTGGCCTGGGGTTTGCCAGTTCGGATCCTGGGCGTGGAGCTACACACCGCTCAACAAGCCATGCTGGGATGGCATCTCACACAGAAGAACTAGAAGGACATACGACTTCTTGCTGGGGCTTTGGGGAGGAAAAAAAAAAGAGGAAGATTGGCAACAGATATTACCTCAGGGCCAATCTTACTCACCAAAAGTAAGCAAAATGTAATTATATATATATAAAAAATGAGATAGGCCAATCAGATTCCTTTCTTGGAAATATGGTGAGACTGAGCCAGTTGGTGGTAGACAAAAGAATGTACACATTCAGAGTTGGGGATGTCACTGGAGATCATATGCAACACAAAATTCTAAAGGAGAATAAACAGAGAAGACTATGCTTAGAAAGAAGAGTACAGGGCAGATGTGAGAGAGAAACAGAGATACAAAGAGAGACGCGGATCACACAGCTTTGGAAGGAGAACGGCCTTAGTTTCCGATCATATTCTATATGTCTACTCTTCGGTTCCTATCTTTGGGTATTCATGAGATTCCACTTAATGCTTATAAGCATCTCCCCTTTACTTAAGCTAGCTTGAATGTTTCTTGGACCATGAAACCAATAAAGTGCAGACTAGAAAAACACATCATCTTAGTGAATTATCACAGTGAACTAACCCATCAGGTAGATAGTTTCAAGATAAAGAAACTGAGATTCAGAGAGTTTAAGTAAATTTCCTAAGGGAAACAACTAGTATGAGATGAAGCTAGGATTAAAACCCAGGTCTATGCGTCTTAACTCCATAAGTGTAGGACTAGCTGGAATAAGGAAACACCAGACACAAGGAAACCAATCAGGAATTAACTACAATATTATAGGAAGAGGTAATGAGAGAAACACCTACAGCAATGGATGAAGTAATAGAAATGAAAGGACAGATAAAAATGTACAGGGTTGTCTATGGGGGCAGGGATAAGGGGTGAGCAAAGAAGCAGAAGAAGCCAAAGGAGACACTAAAACTTTTTAACTTGGCTGATAGGGAGAATAGTGCTGCCATTAATAATAGTAGTTGGGAAAACAGATCTGGGGCTTGTGTTTTGAAAATATACTTAATTTTAGTCACTATTAGTTTTAAGTAAACGTGTTTAAAAAGGGAGCTGGAAATGTGGGCCTGAAGCACAAAGGTAGAAAAAGGGATTTGGGAATTATTTTAAATAACTGACTTCACTTAAGTCTTTGTAAAACTCAGTAAATCATTATATATACAGGAAAAAAAAATCCAGTATTGCACAAGCACAAAGCTTTAAATTCAGAGATAAACACTATATTTAATCTTAAAAAGAGATTGCTTTAGATTTATAATTTTACTCTGGCCAATATTTATGGTGACAAATTTACTGGACTCAAATGACAAAATGAAGCAATAAAATCCAGTTATTTAGTTCTCTATAGTCAGCTACACTGCCCCCCCCCAACACACACTCAAACATTTATATCTTTAAAAGATATAGTGTTTTAAATTGTATGACAAAAATATATGGATATAACATAACAAAAATGACTTGTTTTTATGCCCTGCATTTCTCCATGGAACTTAAAATCCTTTAACAGACATTATCTCATTGTTTTAAGAACTAGTATGAAACAATCTGACATTTAAATAACACCATTCATTCTCTGTAATCCCATAGGGCTTTACAAACCCTGAAAGAATGACTTTGCTCATGTTCAATATGCAACCACTGAGGGATAGAGGTGGGGTAGGTGGGTAGAGTAGTGGACAGGATTGTGGTAGACATCCTGTGGAACATAGCAGTAGCATTATACAATCATTTAAGAAAGGAAGTGAGAGATATTATTAAACTGAAGCGATGAATGAAGAAACAAGCAGAAAAGATCTAAGGTAAGATTGCATTTACACTTGTTAAATTCAAGAAAAATATTAATACCAGCTGGTCTTATTTTCATTATTGTATCTTTTTTTTTTTTTTTGAGGAAGATTAGCCCTGAGCTAATATCTGCCGCTAATCCTCTTTTTTGCTGAGGAAGACTGGCCCTGAGGAAACATCCGTGCCCATCTTCCTCTACTTTATATGTGGGATGCCTACCACAGCATGGCTTTTGCCAAGTGGTGTGCAGGTCTGCACTCGGGATCTGAACAGGTGAACCCCAGGCTGCCGAAGCAGAAGATGCGAACTTAATTGCTGTGCCACTGGGCCAGCCCCTCATTTTTGTATCTTATTAGAGTAATATATAGACACTTTCAAGATTAAAAAAAATTATCATCTGCTAAATTAAGAACTCTATAGTGCTTTCTATGTGAGTAGTGGTCTGTTTCCCAACTTTTCAACCACATCCAGGATGCTAAATTATTACTGATTTGATGTATTTGGGGGAGGCTATATTTTTAAAAGACTTCTTCCCTCCTTCTTCCCTTTTTGGACTGAGACTAGGATGCTGAAAAACAAACACTCAACTGGAAAAATAAAAAAAGTTTTTTTTTTTTTTTAAATTTGTCAAGTGTATTAGTTAGGGTCCCCCAGAGAAACAGAACCAATAGGATGAATATATACGTAGAAAGTGATTCATTATAAGGAACTGGCTCACAAGATTATGGAGGCTAAGAAGTCCCAAATCTGCAGTTGGCAAGCTAGAGATCTAGTCCAAGTTTGAAGGTCTGAGAACCAGGAGAGCTGATGTTTCAGTTTGGTTCTGAAGGCAAGAAAAGACCGATGTCCCAGCTCAAGGCAGCCAGGCAGGAGGAGTTCCCTCCTACTCTCAGGAGGTCAGCCTTTCTGTTCTGGTCAAGCCTTGAACTGATTGGATGAGAGCCATCTACACTAGGGAGGGCAATCTGCTTCACTTAAGCTGTTGATTCCACTGTTACGCTCATCCAAAGACACCCTCACAGACACATCCAGAATAATGTTTGACCAAATATCTGGGTACCCTGTGGCCCAGTTAAATGGATACATAAAATTATTCATCACACCAGATTAAGGTCTGTTGTCCTTTCCATGACAAAACTAACAGAATCAGTTTTCTGAAGCATTTGAGGTCAATGTAATAATGCATATAAAGAAGACACTGTCAGATTCTCTACTTGGACAAGGAAATATGCCAACTAACACCAAAAGGCTATAACCACAGCGTTCTCTTCTAGTTACAATATATGTGAAGGGGACTACAGAAGATAGGTGGCACCTTGGTTGGGCACATGGGTGGAAGTAGAAGGAAAACGGGGGAACAGCTGGACATCACAAAACACTGCAAAACGAATCTTCCAGCACCAAATCATACGGTTATGAGGGAACAGAGCCAGTTTTCGAGAGGAATGAGAACATAAGCCTTATAGGTACACTGGGACTTGACTATCTCTTTAGCCAACTCACAGTAAAAGGGGAGAACATCCCAATTAACCTTCCAAAAATAACACTTGAGGCCCTGGACCTGAAGAAAGCCTCCAACACAGAGCTACTGGTCAGCACAAATTTGCCACTATCACTACTGCCACCAAAATTACCATAAATTTTAAATATTGTACACTTTACATAAACTTTACAATAAACAAATGAATATACCTATTTCACAGATGAGAAAACTGAACCTAAGAGAGGCCGAGTGTTGTAGCTATGTTTTCATTTGCCAGTTTGTTTTAAACCCCTTCTTCTAATAACATATCCTGCCCCTGATGACAGGGTGACACATGATCAATCAATCAGCATCTGTATCCTGGGAGCTGGGCTCAAAAAAGCTAGAAAGAAGCTAGGGTGAGTTTCTGATGACCGACCCTGGAAAGAGTCCAAGAGCTCCTGCATTCCGGGTCCTGGGGTTGCCCCTGGTCTTCCCGCCCTTCCTGAAGCTTGGCTATTTAGTGCTTTGCTCCATTTAGTGCTTTGCTCCGTTTTGTATCTCAGTACTCTATTCTGCCGCTTAAATTGTAGTTGGTTGTCACCAGAAACCTTAAGAAATACACAGATACATTATATAATTATCCAAGAGGAGATAAGTATCAGTGGAAGAGCTAAAACCCAAACCTAGATTTTTCTGATTTCAAAGGCTGTGCTCCTAACCACGACACTTCACTGGTTTTTGAAAATTGGGATCCTGTAATGTTATCTGCTACCAAACGAAATTACAGCATTCTCCTGATTTTATATCTTGGCTTCCTCAGTAAATTTTTTGAAAATAGTTAAGCTACCGTGGAAAATCTTGTAAAATTACTCTATAAAACATCATTTCATTGTTGAACGGGAAAATCTGTAGTGGGCATATTTGAGTTGGGTTGTTTGGATATTATATAAAAGGGATACCCAAAGGTATAGGAAAATGGTTACTTGAGCTGTGCTCTTTCTAAAACAGGGAGAAGAAATGAGAACAAAACCCTAAACCTTCAAAAACCTTCCAGAGAAGGAGGTAAAAAGTGAAAAAGAGCACAGACTTCCTGTTGCTCTTTTTTTTTTCCCATTGTAGCTTAATATAATGGAAAGGTCCAAACATTCAGATTCGCCTAGTTCCACAATTGTGTGAAATGGGCTAAATTAACCTCTCTGAGATTCAGTTTCTTTATCTGTAAATGGGGATAGTAGTGCTATCTATCTACGGTTGCTGTGTGAAAAATAAATTCCAGTAAATATATGCAAAGCTTCTAGTTTAGAGCCTGGCACATGGTAACCATTTATGAAATGGTGGTTGCTATTATCATTGTAGCTGTCACTAAACTGAGTAAGGTGACAATGGTTTAGGGGCTGAGAGGAGAAGGGTGCTGAGAAGAGTCTGGGAAAAACACATAGTTGGAAACCAAAAGGATAAAAGTACCTAATGGCTAGGAATTTTTTGTTTTCTGAGGAAGATTGGCCCTGAGCTAACATCTGTGCCAATCTTCCTCTATTTTATGTGTGATGCTGCCATAGTGTGGGCTTGATGAGTGGTGCTAGGTCTGCGCCTGGGATCCAAACCTGTGAACCCTGGGCTGCTGAAGTGGAGTGCACAAACTTAACCACTATGCCACTGGGGACGCCCACTGGACAGGAATTTTTAATTGTTAGGATCTCTTGCCTTTGTGTGTGTGTGTGTGTGTGTGTGTAGGTGTGTGTTTAATCTTGTATTTATTGAAACACACATACTGAAAAATATCTGGAAGTAGGATGCTGTCCTAACAAAATCCTAAAATATGTCAGTGGGTTTGGAATCTTATAGTGGGCAGAAGCTGGAAGGACTTTGAGGAATTTGTCAATGAAAGCTTCAAGAATCTTGAAGAACCTGTTTGTAGAAGCATGATGCCTTTGAGGAGACTGCTGGTGAAGGCTTAAAGCAAAGTGAATGTACAAGAATGATTATAGCAGCATTATTCATAATATCCAAGAAGCAAGGTCCTTCTACTGATCAGTAGATAAACAAAATGTGGTCTATCTATACCACGGGATATTATTTGACACTAAAAAGGAATGAAGTACTGATACATGATACAATATGGATATCTTGAAAACATTATGCTAAGTGAAAGAAGCCAGTCACAAAACACGGTGAAGCTTTTTTAGATCTGACACAAAAAACTCAATCCAAAAATGAAAGAAGTTAATAAATTAGACTTCATCAAAATGTGAAAGTTTTGTTTTTTGAAAGATACTGTTAAGAGCATGGAAAAATAAGCCACTGTCTGGAGGGAATAATTAGAAATCATGTATCTGATAAAGGATTTGTATCTATTGTACATAAAGACCTCAAAATCCAATAACAGATGACAAACAACAAAAAATAGGCACAAGATTTGAATATACTTTCCACCAAAGAACATATACAGATGGCAAATAAGCACATGAAAAGATGCCCAACATTATTATTAATTAGGGAAATGCAAATTAAACCACAAAATAACACTACAAACTATTAGAATTAAAGAGTGACCATACCGGTGTTAATGAGGATGTGGAGTAACAGGATCTCATACTCCACTTGTGGGAAGGTGAAGTGGCACAACCAGTTCAGAAAACAGTTTGGCAGTTTTTAAAAAGCTAAACATACACCTGTCACAAGACCTAGCCATTCCACTTGTGGATACTTACCCAAGAGAAACAAAAGCACATGGCTATATAAAAGTTTGTGGTATATCTATATCATGAGATACTACCTAGTAATAAAAGAAATAAATTACCAATACGCACAGCAACATGGATGAATCTCGAAATACTTATGCTGAGTGAAAGAAGCCAGACAAAAAAGGGTACATGCAGTGTATGATTCTACTTAAGTGAAATTCTAGAAAATACAAACTGTTTTATAGTGATAGGAAGAACTTTGGTGGTTGCCTGGGGATTGGAGAGGGAGATCCAAGGGGCGTGAAAACATGTTGGGCCTTGAAGAATATGTTCACTATCTTGATTGTGGTGAAGGTTTCACAGGTGTCTACATATGTCAAGACATGTCAAATTGTTAAATTTAAATTATTCTTCAATAAAGTTGTTAAATTTTTTTTTCTATGTTCAAATGACTGGGGATTCTGTCTCTTGACTGAGCCCTTTCTAATACCCACCCAACTTAAAGTAACTCTCCAGTCACCATATCACATTGCTCTGTTGTATATTATTTTCATAGCCCTTCTTATCTGAAATTATTGTTTTCATTATTTGTTGCTCTGTGGTCTTCATTTTACTATGGACTCATGCTCAAAAAAATTATCCTGAGTTTCCCTCATTCTTGTTCTTTCTCCTTAGCTTATAAATTATACAATTATCTATTTAAACAAAATGTCATTCATACCTTCAGCAAATATTTGTTGCATGCTTATTATTTTGCCAGTCACTGTGTCAAGTACCAGGTACATATGGAGATGAATCAGCTATGACTCTTGCCGTGCGCCCTTCCAACTATTGGTCTACTTACTGCCCTTCATTTTGCAGTGAAATCTTACTCATCTCTCAAAACATGGCTCAGATATTTGGTCAATCTTTTCCTAACTAAATGGACTACTGCTTTTTTGCTTCTTCCTAGGCCTTTGCTTATATTATTTAACAGAATCTGCTAATTTCTTCCCTGAATTCATTCTCTCCTTTTACATTTTAGGTACAGAACCAACTCTCCATCCCTCCACCACTAACACTGTATTTGAGCCAGGCACTCAGCCATCCAAATAGTCCAACCTTTCTTATAGCTAGATATGGCCACGTGATTTCAGGATAATAGGATATGAGAGAAAGTGCTGTGTGCAATTTTTGGGTCATCTTCAAGATGAAGCCACTTGTCTGATAATCTTTCACCATCCCTCTTGCTGTAACACAGACATAAAGGTGAGCGAGGTTCAATCGTGTGGACAATGAAAACACCCTAGGAGATGGCAGAAAACCAAAACGAAAGAAACTGGGTCCTTGAATGACCTGCCGGCCCTGAAGTATTCACCTCTGGATTGCTCTGCAGGAGAGAAATAATTCCCAATCTTATTTAAACACTGTATTTTTGAGTCTCTGTCTGTCTGCTTCTCTCTGCCACTCCCTTTTTAACAGCAACTTCTTTTGTAGCTAATAAAACTGGCACTATTTTTTATTTTTTTTATTTTTTTTTATTTTTTTTTTTAAAGATTTTATTTTTTCCTTTTTCTCCCCAAAGCCCCCCGGTACATAGTTGTGTATTCTTCGTTGTGGGTTCTTCTAGTTGTGGCATGTGGGACGCTGCCTCAGCGTGGTCTGACGAGCAGTGCCATGTCCGCGCCCAGGATTCGAACCAACGAAACACTGGGCCGCCTGCGGCGGAGCGCGTGAACTTAACCACTCGGCCACGGGGCCAGCCCAAAACTGGCACTATTAATAGAAACTTCCCTTATGACACTCCTTACAGACAGCAAGTAGGTCTTAATTTTCTGGATTGGAAGGACATCTGGAAAAGAACGAGTGATGAGTATCTGATACAACAAAATCAAATTAATTTTCTGGTTATCTACTATGTGTAAGGGACTAAGAAGTTATACCATTGGTAATTTAATTACTGTAACCCTTTTCTAACACCTGTTTTCTATTTTACTGATTCCTGCGCTTTATTATTTCCCTCCTTCTACTTCATTGGGTTAATTTTGGTTGCTTTTTTTTAAAGCTTCTTTACACGGGAAATGTTTATAGTAATTTCCTAAAACATAAACATCTAAAGCTATAATTTTCCTTCTAAATACAGCTATAGACACACCAACATATTTAGAAATAAGTAACTTTAAAATCAGCTGTTAACTAATTCTTAACAACTGCATTTTGTCACAGAAGGTAGTCTGTTTGAAAACAACCCTCTGAATTTTTTTTCTTTATGGCCCACTATGTGGCCACTTTCCATAAATGTTTCAAAAGTGCTAGAAAAGAGTGTGCATTCTGAAGCTGCTGAGCGCAATATTCTCTTTATGTGCACTATGTGCAAGCATGTTAATTGTGTTGTCTAAATTATATTCTTAGTAATTTTTTATATGCTTGTTTAATCAGTTACTGAGAAAAGTATATTAGAATCTCCTTCTATGACGGACTTAGTATTTACTTAATATAGGTCTATCAAGTTTTCCTTCATATCTTTTGAGTCTGTGTTATTAGGTCCATTCAGTTTTAGGACTTTTAAATCTTCCTGGTAAACTGAAGTTTTTGTTATTAGCAAGTGACCCTCTTTATCCCTAATTATACATTTTGCCTTAAAGATTTGGTTATCCAATATATATAAGATGTTTCTCACGTAAGTAATATACGATTGAATTTCTTTTTCAGTCAAGTTTGATAACTTGGTTTTTTAGGTGAAGCACTTGACCTTTTGCACTATTTCACTATAACTGCTGATACATCTCTGCTTTATTTTTCCTATCTTACTTTTTACCATTATTTTTAATATCCTGTTCAGTCTACATTTCTTTTTCTCTCCTTTCTTACTCCTTTTCGGTTGAAATTTTCCCTAATTCCATCTCTTTCTCTACCAGTTCGGAAGTTATGACCTTTTCTTATCCTTTCAGTAGTTTTCCTAAAAATATTAACATGCATATTTACTGTATTAAAGTCTAAAGTTAATTTGTATCTTTACCTTCTTTCCAAACAAAGACCCATACAAGGACCACAGAATGCTTTTCCAAACTCTTTTTACCTGCTCCTCAAACTTACATTCTATTCTTATGTATTTTAATTTTATCTTTATTTTTAACATAACAAGACATCATTGTAATTTTCTTCATTCAACGTTTATTTGGATTTACTCATTTATTTATCACTTTCTGTGTTCCTTTCTCTGCCCTGCAGATCTTCCCTCTGGATTCACTTATCTTTTGCTGAAGTATGTCCTTTAGCAAAGGTATGCAGGTAACAGTCTCTTGGTTTTCGTTCCTCTGAAGAAAATTTTCCCTCAGTACACTGAGGACAGTATTCTGTGTTACGTCCTCGCTTATTGCCGTTAGAAATCAGTCCTTGCTTTTTCAAAGGTAATGTCTTTTCTCTCTGGCTGCTTTTAAGATCTCTTCGTGTTGAATGCCCTGAAGTATTATCATGATATGTCTAGATCTAGATTTATTTTTATTTATCTCTTTTAGTTTGTCTTTTTACTGCTTTACTCTGTGAATTGATCTCTTCATTAGTCATAGAAAATTTTCAGCTATCATCTCTTCAAATATTGCCTCTATTTGCCTTTTGATCTCCTCCTGGAACTTGGTTAGACATCCATCAGATCTTCTTTCTCTTCTTCCAGGTCTCCTCTCTTTTTCAGGCTGAATTCTACATAATTTTTTCAATTCTATCTTTCAGTTCAATAATACTCTTTTTAGCTATGTCTAATTTGCTATAAAACCTATTGAGTTTTTAATATCAACTATTATATTTTTCATTTCTATAAGATTTCCTTAGTTTGTTTTAAAATCTGCTTGATCTTTATATATATACTTGTATATATACATTTTTTTTTTTGCTGGGAAAGATTTTCCCTGAGCTAACATCTGTTGCCAATCTCTCTCTTTTTTTCCCTCCTCTCCAAAGCCCCATTCTGGTTGTAAGTCCTTCTAGTTCTTATATGTGAGCTGCTGCCACAGCATGGCTACTGACAGATGAATGGTGTGGTTCTGCTCCCAGGAACTGAACCCAGGCCACTGGAGAGAAGCGTGTCATACTTTAACCATTAGGCCTTCATGGCTGGCTCTTGATCTTTATTTTTTGGTGAGGAAGATTGTCCCTGAGTTAACATCTGTGCCAAATGTCCTCTACTTGGTATGTGGGATGCTGCCACAGCACGGCTTGATGAGTGGTGTGTAGGTCCATGCTCGGGATCCAGACCTGCAAACCCCAGGCTGCTAAAGTGGAGTGCACGATCTTAACCACTATGCCACCAGGCCGGCCCCTTGACCTTTATATTTTTAAATTTATCATTTCTTGAAATATATTACATATGCTTACTTAATGTTTAGTGTTTGAACGAACTCTGAAGAATCTGTGAATCTGATTCTGTTGTCTGCTGTTTCTATCAGTTTTTTGTCAGGGTGTCTGGATTTGTGTGTATATGTGTGTGTGTGTTTTCATTCAGAGCTACTCTCTTTTTCTTTTGAACCTTCTTTGAGGACAGGGAATGAAAGCAGGTTCCTCCTGAAAGGATTTATGTTTGCTTGTATCAGACTTCTTGGGGCACTAAGGATCCAACGAAATTCTTGGCTGGAGGATTTTGAGGCCACCTAGGCAGGGTGAATTGGGACTCCAAACTGATGGGAAGGCTGCCTTGTGGCTAGAATTCCTAGGGAAGCCTCTTGCCCCCAAATACTCTGTGACGTGATTCAAGATAGACAGTTTTCCTTATAGTCCTCTGATGGGGGTAAGGTGACTCTGCTTATCTCTGAATCTCCTGGCCACTAAGAATGAGGTCCTTAGGGCCCCCAGCTACATGGGATAGTCTTCTATTAGCCACCCCTTGCCTTGGGAAGACCTTAGATTTTACATTCTCTCTTTGTAAGACCTCTAAAAACAATGCTCCTAGTTTAACAATTCACCCAGTTTAGCAAATGTCGTTAGGGTTAAAGCTACACCTAGTATTCCACTCACTTCTCTTAGTTCACCTTTACTTCCCCCTGGTTTGACCATTCCTTGTTTTGTTTGTGCAAGTTCATAGGAGCACACGAGAAGATATTTTTGTATTATATCCAACATTTTACTTGTTTTTAGTGGGAGGATCACTTTGGACTCCTAGTTTGCCATGTGCCAGAAACTGACATTTTCTATAACATTAAAATTTTTGTCTTTCATTCCAAAATTACATGTTTAGTCTTTAAAAAAGCACACCAAGTATGATAATAATGTGCTCTTTAAAGGACTCTAAGTTTGTTGAAAAGGTTTTAGAAACAACTATTCTCACCAAAATCAAAGTGAATTTTAATAAATACCAATTAAAACTTTACAGACTGTATCTACACAAAGCAAGGTCAAAGTGAAGAGTAGAGTCATGGAAAGAGCACTGGACTGGAAGCCAGGGGACCTGAGTTCTAGTCCTACTACTTTGCTGTGTGATTTTGGGTAAGCCCTTAATTGGCTGGCCTTTGGTTTCCTATGTATATATTGGAGGGGTGAGGCTGGATGCCCCTTTCAGGACCAAAACTCTGTGATGACTGCACAGAAGTATGCAATGTAAATAGAGCACACTCAAGATTGGAGTTTCTGATGCTCAAGACATTCCTTAAGGCTAGCCTACTTTCACATCTTAAATATATTGCAGCACAATGTTTTAAATAAGCTTACACTCTGGTGTGGCCATTTAAAAAAATCAATATAAACTACTTTTGCACTTCAAAATAGATTCCTAATGATTCTTAATATTTTGACATCTTCTTAGTTCTGAGAACTTCATTATTCTCTTTGTCCTTTCCGGTATTTCAAATTCTTTAATGTAGCTATTAATATAATTTAGGGATTATCTGGTTTTTGTATGAAAAGTTACTAATACTCAAAAGCTGCATCTGTACCATCTGCCAGGAGTTTAGGTGAAGAATTTTGAAAATGTAACCATTTAAAACTGTCAACATATTGCATTAATCGTTAAAAAAAAAATCAACCTAATACCACACAGATTAAATTGTCCAGAATAAGTTTTAATGCAACATATTCACAGGTTTACGCCATAAAGTTGTGAAAAGAATATCTTTTTCAAATTTGATTAAGTGCTGCAAGATGTAGAAGAAACTCAGCACTCGAATGAATTATATGTTCCATGTCATTTTTGGCAAGGCCTCAGAAAATGTCACATAAAAGAAAAACATCTTACTTAAAATAAGGTCTTGACAGCAGTCTGGAATAGTTAACAACTCCCTTCCCAAATGGGAATGCTGGTTGTAATCAAACTTTTAATGACAATATTAGTTCCCCCCTTGAGACAATCTAAAGACCAAAACAAAACAAAATAAAAAACAACGCGCATACACACACACACATGCAGCCTTCTACTCTTTTACTTTCTAAAGTGGACAAATTTGCAATTATTTCAATTCAGGCTCTAAATATCTAATCTGATTATAATGTTTCCTTGCAGATTTATCAGTGGCCACTTGAGAAATGAAGAGGTGGCAAGCTACCAGACAACATCAGCCAGCATTTTTTTGTTGTTTTGTTTTAATTTATGAGGAGTATAAATAATTCCCATCAGCAATGGAGATGGAGTTCCTGAGTGTCAGTGCCCTCACATCTTCTAAACCCTAGAGCTGAAAATGGTAGGAATTTTTCATGTATACAGTGTTTACATCCATCGTCTTCTATATATCTTACTCTGTCTGATATGAGAGAATTAGGGTAAGAAATACTCCTAAAAGCAAGTTGACCATTTAAAAGTTACCGGTTAATTTCACTTGAAAAGTTTTTATAAACTCATATTACAAACAAGATTATAATAAAGTAACATTATGGAAAGCAATATACACGTTTCTGGCATGAAGATTAAAAAGTCCAGAAAAATAAATATCACAAAGTTAACCATGGTTTTCTTTGGCAGAAACATTATGGGATGATCTTTCTTTTTATCCTTTATGCTTTTCTACATTTCTGCTATTTTTGAAAAGGAAATATGTTACTTTTTCAATTGGAAAAAATAATACAGCTGTTTTTTTTAAGAGACAGTTATGGCTAAGGATTAATACTTACCTGTATCAATTAACAAACCTATTTTTACTGGGTTAGGAATGGCTCCATTATCAGTAACAGGAAGACAAATCGCAGTTACTAAAAATAGAGCTAAAAGCTCTGTCAAATTTCCTACATTGGAATTATGTTAATCACTAGGCAGAAAAAATGCTTATTAAAAAACTATATTAAGACAGTGAAGGGTTACAAAGACATACCCCTAACACATTGGTTCTTAAAAGTAGCAGTAGATGAGTCCTATGTAACCACTAGGGGATCTGTAAGATGGTACAGAATTAAAGACACATAAAAATATATGGATTGGTTAGAGTTTATTTTTCATTGCACACAAAAATAAAATATGCCCATAAAGTAAAGTCCAACAAGACTGTTCATGACGGTAAGTGAGAAAGTTTGAAATGGACTGTCTGAAAAAGAACAAAGTACTTTATGGACTCTCAAATTAAAGATGGTCATTTCTTATTCACTTTAGCAAAAGATTAAATTCTTTGTCTAATTGTGAAGGTATGTACATCTTTACACTTGTTATACACTTTTAAAAGTCTTTACTATTGTTAAAATTATATTATTGATAGACACATTGTTAAAACTATAGCATGCTTTCTAGAATGTGAAGATAGTAACATGTACTCAACAAAATTTCATGTGACAGACTGATTTTCCTGGCTACAGAAAGCAGCTTTATGTTTCCAGGACTTCCAGGAATCGAGGTGTTCCACACAACTGAATATTTCAGATAAGAGAATCTTATCTTTAATTGATTAAAATGATTATTATTTTTACCAATTAGGTTAGACTCATTGCCCATTCTCTGCCTTATTAAACAATAAATACCACCTAAACTTTTCTTAGTGAATCAGGGTCATTATAATGAGTATCAATAACTTTAATATTGACATGCTCTCAGAATATAGTAAAGTGTCTGCAGCAAATTAATCCATAATATTCCACTACTTCGTTCTGTGTTTCTTTACCTAGTATCAAGTGGTCGGCTATCGCTTCTTCCTGCTGCCAGAATGAATGTTCCTAGCTGTGTCTTTCTCTCTCAGAAATTTAAAAATTTTGTATTATTTTTTTTAGCCCAATAAAACAGTGGGCTAAAAAGATTCATAGGCTAGGCAGTGCCCTGGTTTTTCTTTTGCTTGTTTATTTATTTATTTTTTAATTCTTGAGATATACCATAAAAATTTGCCCTTTTAAAAGGTATTCTCCCTCACTTTTACTATCCTTTAATCTGTTTTGAACTTAGAACCAGCTAATCAATTTGTTAGCACCATGGCCAAAGAAAGAATAAACAGACTAATACTGACGGCTGGCCTGAGAGGCTTTCGGAGTCAAGGGCAAATGTACTTTCACTTTTCCATGTAAATTACATCTAAAGTTAACATGTAGAGTAAGAACAGACTATGGGAAAACTGGGTCTGAAATGTTTAGCCTCCAAGAAAAAAATGATGACTCAAGGGTACCTGAAGAAAGTTAAGTGCTTTGGAAAAAAGGACCAGTTTGCTCAAAGAGAGGAATTAATTCTGTGGAGTATCAGGCACAACACAGAGCTAACATCCCCAAAGGGTTTCTGTTTCTTATAAAAACCAAGATTAAGGCAGTTTAACATTATATGTTAGATAGATGAAAAGTAGTCAAAACCGATATACTTTTACAACCTATCAAGCCTGAAGTGCCCTAGTCTGACTTAATCCAGCATTACAAAAGGTGGTTTGAAGAAACCTGAAAGGGCCCAGTGCAATTTGAGAGGTACTAAGCACCTCAGGGACGTGTTTCATGGTGACGCTTTAAAATTCCCTCTTGATTTACAGGCTCAGATCGCCCTTCCTCCTCTACTTTCTGGCACTAGTCATAGAGCAGGTATTGTGTGCTTAGAACTTTGAAAAGAGGACCTGACACCTTATCTCCCTAGAGCTGATTAGAGACTGTCTAAACCTGTATCCCTATGTGACTATTTTCAGTTTGGTACTAGTTTTGATAAGATGAAACTTAATGAAACCTAGAAAGGATTTAGAGACATAATTTAACTAAAAGGATTATATAGTTTATTAAAGAACTTGACAGAGCCAACACAGGAAACCAGCTCTATCTCCAATTAACTATCATTCTTACTCAAAATTTATTATCCCCCACAAAAGTCCTATGCACAGGCCCGGAGGATTTACAGTGGGACTAAAGAGACTCCCAGGCTGTAAACAGGATTGTCCTGCAGTACGTCTCTTTTGACATTGCTGGTATCTAAAGTAAAACACCACATTCCTTGTTTACCTAACTTGGGGTGTTAGAGCCTACTGCAGATTCTGTATTCAACTAAGAAATGGAACTGTTTTGAATTTTAGAGTCAAATTTCATGCTACTATAAAAAATTGTAATTATATGACTATAATAATGGTTTTACTCTTTGACATTCTATTCGTTGTATTTCCTGAAACCTTCTTTTATACATTATCTGAAGCCTTTAAAAAGTCAACCAATGGCACACCAATGGTAAAAATTATGAAGTTATATTTACATAATGCTTGTCTTTTTATATAGAAGTATAATTCTATCTATTATCTGACAATATCCCTGTGATATGAGAAACAGCAGATCTTGAGCTTTACTGGTAAGACTGAAGAGAAGATGGATGGTCCCATAAACATTTTACTACATAGAGAAGCTTTTTTCTACATTGGTGTTAATAAGATTAATACATTGACTCAATTATAAGTGTATGCTTTCTTACTAGGGCAGAGATGTTAAGCGGTTTTTGGGTTATAGATTAGTCTTCCTTCTGAGGGGCAGCTTTGTTGAGGCATAACTGGTGTACAGAAGAGTGGCACAGGATTGGATGTGTACAGTTTGATGGGTTTGGATGTGTGCATACTCCCATGGCACTCTCATCACAATCAGGTAATACCAAATGGCTATGTATTTAGGATTGCTCAAAAGTAGAGGGTCCAGTGTATTTACTGATGTAAAAACAACAATCTCTCTTTCAAATGACTTTTAATTATTTTATTTTCTGTCATAATGGAAGTGAAGGTATTAATACAAAGTTTACAGTAAAACAGTAAAAAATAAGAATATCAGATCTTATTATATGGAGAAATAGATGGGTCCTGATTCTAAAGTAACTTACCTGAGACGACAGAATAGATATAGAAGCAGAACTATGGTTAGAATATAAATTCCAAATTATTTATACAAATCTGGCTAAGGATCTAGCCCAAGAAATTGGGTAAAGATTGTAAAACCTAAGGGATATTACTCTGTGATCAAAGGTGATTTCCTAAGATGACAAAAGCCCTGAAGAAAGTATTATGTTAAATGGGAGACCTCTATTTACGTAAGAAAGACAAAACTAAGTATATTAATGCATGGGCATTAGAACACAACGTTTTCTTGTCCTTATAGGGTTTCTTCTTAGGTGCCTTTAATCCAAAGATAATACATTAAATTCTAAAATGAAATGGCAACAGTCAGCAAGTGTTAGACTTGCCATATGAATTAAAAAAATCAGGAAATACTACTGGAAGCTTTACTTAAGAATGTATACAAGTTGACACACACACATCTTTTAGGAAAGAATATGATTATAGAAATGCAACTGTGAAAACACATGAAAGAAACTTTTATTTTGAGATTTTGATTTATGTCATGTTTATATGTAGCCATATTGATTATAGGTTTTAACTGAAACTAACATAGTATTAAAATTCATATTTTCAATTTGTAGTATTTAGATAGGAAACAAAATGTAACCAGGAATAGCTATGTTTTTCTCCTGACAAATTTAAAAGTATTATTTTTATGTAACACAGTAAATTTATTAAACGTTTTCTCATTATCTAATTTACTTCTGACAAGAATCTTGAGGGGTGCACAAGGCATTTTATCCCTGGATTTGACAGGAAAACTGAGTCACAAAGGCTTAAATAACTTTACTGATAGTATTTGGAATTAAGAGTCTTAATACTTTCATGTTCATTTTTTGAGAAAATATAATATTCCAAAGCATTCTTATAACTATTAGTGTTACATGTAACGAGCACCTAGTATGACTGTCAAAATTACTATTAAAAATACCAAAATTAATGTATTTTTAGTCTCTTTCTATTAGCAGATGTGGTACATGCATCTAGATGAAAAATTCATATGGAAGAGGTCTATATTACATAACAATTTACTACACACCAAAATATTCACAAAGTTCTTTTAAATATTAATTATTAAGTTTGTTGGCAAATTAAATTGCTAGATTTAGCATATCATGTTCAAAAGACCAAATCATCCAGAGTTGCCATAATATTAAGATAACTTAGTATTGGACTAAAATAAAATGCTTTAATAAAAGCATGATATGTAGCCATACAGCCCAATCAGAAAATCTTTCCTGAATAGGTTCAGGAAGGTATTCAACTCAACTAATGAATAAAGTTATAGAGCCAAGGTCAAATAACACTTTCCAACTGCTTTTCATGTGATTATCTTTCTATGCAAATACATATGAGGACCTTTGGAACCGTTCCCAGAGTTTACGTAGTTCCAACCTTAGAATATCTGTCATCTGGGAAAATACGCTAAGTTCTGACATACATTCAAGGATGCCTATAATTCTACTTTGTTTTCAAAATGCTATGCAGCAAGATGGCTCATGGCATCATTTTTAATGATGGAGAAAAAAGGACAACGAGACTCTTAACTGCTGGTGGGCCTTGAGGGTATTATGCTAAGTGAAATAAGTCAGAGCTAGAAAGTCAAATACTATATGATCTCACTCATAAATAGAATATAAAAGCAACAACACACAAACACATAGAGATAGAGATTGGCTTGGTGGTTACCAGAAGGGAAGTGGGGAGGGAGAGGTGGGCAAGCGTGATTGGCACACATGTATGATGATGGATGGTAATTAGTCTTTGGGTGGTGAACATGATGTAATCTACACAGAAACTGAAATATAATGACATATATGTATATATACACACACAATGTTGTATACCAATGTCATCTCCATTAAAAAAAACTGCATAGGAGCATGTGATTATTAAATATAACGTAGTGTTTACTTAAATTCACAAATCTTTCACAACAATTTCCTATCATCTTATCAGTAGTACTTACCAATTTAAAAAGATCAAAGTAAATTTAGAGGAAATGCAATTCCAAGAAAAAGGTAATCCATAATGCATCATAGAGAGAGCTTAAAAATGAATTTTGTTAAGCATTCTAAGAAGATAGTGATAATACAATATTGCTCCTAATAGCACTCTAAAAAATATTAGAATCAAAATAAAATGGCCAACTTAGTGCCCATATCTTGGTTTCTACAACACTCCACTAAAAGGAACCAAAGTTCCTTGGAGAAGTGTTTGATTCTAGGTCTGGAGAAGGTAAAACATAAGATCAAGCAGGAGCATCTTGGGCCAGAAAGTAAGAAAGTACTCAAAGGACAGGAGCAAGTTGAAAGGACACAGGAGCCAACCTGAAAGAGCTACTAATGGCCAATGCTGGTACTATTTGAACAAGAAAATAAATAATGATAGTTTAGGATTATAACACATAGAATAAAATAAATACCCACAAGTTCATATTGATATAAGTAAGTAAATAAATAAATAATAGAAGAGAGAACTCTCTCTTACAGAATAATTCTAAGTAATAAAAACAGTAGGAATCAGGGAACTAGAAAGTCACCATTAGAACACCACGGTAAACAGTGTTGCCTACGGGCAAGATCCATCAATGGATGCTAAAATTAGTGGAGGAAAGCTTGAAAATCAACAGGATATTTGTATAGTCCCAAAGTATCTTCCCTCAAATACTTATAATCTCACAGGGAAAAAGAGTAACTTTACAATGTAGCAACTCAGCAGACACCACTTTAACCAAGTCATCATGGTAATATCACCAGTAAAATGACAACAGACATTTTGTTATTTCTGATATAATGCACTGGGAAGGACATATCACTTATGCAGCAATTTTTCCAGAAAATAACCTCAATCTAATCTTGACACAACATCAGATAAACTCAAATTGAGACATACTACAAAATACGTAACCAGGATTCTTCAAAGTGTCAGGGTCATGAAAGACAAAGATTGAGCAACTGTCAAAGATCAGAGACTAAGGAGATAATGGAATACGGAATTCTAGATAGAATCACAGAACAGAAAACGGACATAAGTGGGAAAACTGGTGAAATTCTAATAAGGTCTGCAGTCAGGTAATACTATTATATCAACACTAATTGCTTGGTTTGGATGATTGCACTATAGTTACACAAGACCTTAACATTAAAAGTATATGGAAACTCTACTATTTCTGTAACTTCTTTGTAGGTCTAAAATTATTTCAAAATAAAACAATTTAAAATAAATAAATAAAATGGCTTATTCTGAGACTAGAAGAAAAATATAGCAACCAAATGATCCAATTATTTTGGAAGCTAATTTTAACTGTCATTCAGACAGGGAAAATCCAGGTATTTCTAGATAACATAAGGAAAATGAAATTCAGAAAAGCAATTACGAATACAATGCTCTTTCTAATTATGGCATACAGAAGATTTTAACACGGCTAACTTTTACAGAAATAGACGAAAAGAAGCTCCATAAGAATCTTCTCTTTCATGTTAAGAAATCATTCTTTTATCTCAAATCTTTGTTTACCTAATTGTATTTAGTATTTCAAAGGCAGATAAAGTGACACAGTACTGTTTATTTCTAATATGGGCTTAATCATACAGCACTATTACGGTTGACTAACTACTTGCAATTCTCTCACTCCTACTAGATCATGAACTACGAAGGCAAAAACCATCCGTCTGCTGCCAACTTCACATGCCTAGTCCAGCATGGTTCTTGAGATATGAGGGTACTAATAATTATTAGCTCAAAACTGAATTTAAAAACCTACCCAACAGATCTTTCTAGTTGAAAGGAATTACTTTCATATATTTACAATGCTTATAATTATAAAACACACTCCCCTGGGAAAGTTATATATAAACTTACAGATAAAATAATCCTCATTGTACTTCTTTCAAATCTCAATATTGCCAATATAGCTTGTTACTATTCTGGGTTATATTTTACCTACAAGATCTAGTCACAAATAAGTTGATCCTTTCTTTTAAATTCAGTTTATAATTTGTGTCATTAAGGTGACAACTTTTTTTTAATTGAGGTAACACTTGTCTATAACATTATACAGATTTCGGGGTGTACAACATTACATTTCCACTTCTGTATACACTATACTGTGTTCTCTACCAAAAGTCTAGTTTCTATTTATCACTGTACCAATGTCCCCCTTTACCCCTTTTGTCTTCCACCCACCCCCTTCCCCTCTGGTAACCACAAATCTGTTCTCTGTGTTTGTCTGTTGTTGTTTCCATCTTTTTCAAATGAGTGAAATCATATGGTATTTGTCTTTCTCCATCTGACTTATTTTGCTTAGAATAATACCTTCAAGGTCAATCCATGTTGTTGTAAATGGCAAGATTTCATCTTTTTTTTTTTTTAATGGTTGAGTAGTATTCCATTATATACATATACACCACATCTTCTTTATTCATTTGTCCATTGATGGGCACTTAGGTTGTTTCCATGTCTTGGCTACTGTAAATAATGCTATCTTGGCTATTTTAAACAGTGCTGCAATGAACATAGGGGTGCATATATCTTTTTGAATTAGTGTTTTATATTCTTTGGATAAATACCTGGAGGTGGAATAGCCGGATCATATGGTAGTCCTATTTCTAATTTTTTGAGGAATCTCCTTATTACCACTTCCATAGTGGCTGCACCAATTTACACTCCTACCAGCAGTGTACAAGGGTTTTCTCCACATCCTCTCCAACACTTGTTATTTTTCGTCTTTTTAATAATAGCCATTTTGACAGGCATGAGGCAACATCTCACTGTGATTTTCATTTTCATTTCCTTAATAATGAGTGATGTTGAACATCTTTTCATGTGCCTTTGGCCATCTGTTCATCTTCCTTGGAAAAATGTCTGTTCAGATCCTCTGCCCTTTTATTTTATTTTATTTTTTTGAGGAAGATTAGCACTGAGCTAACATCCTCGGCCAATCCTCCTCTTTTTGCTAAGGAAGATTGGCCCTGAGCTAACATATGTGCCCATCTTCCTCTATTTTATAAGTGGGACACCTGCCACAGCATGGCTTGATAAGCAGTGTGTAGGTCCGCACCCAGGATCAGGGCCAGCAAACTCAGGGTCACCAAAGTGGAGCATGCGAACTTAACCACTGGGCTGGCCCTGCTCTGCTCACTTTTCAATCAGGTTGTCTGTATTTTTATTGTTGAGTTGCATGAGTTCTTTAGACATTTTGAATATTAACTCCTTATCAGATGTATGATTTGCAAATATCTTTCAATTGGTAGGTTATCTTTCTGTTTTGTTGATGGTTTCCTTTGCTGTACAGAAGCTTTTTAGTTTGATGTTGTCCCATTTATTTATTTTTGCTTTTGTTTCCCTTGCCAGGGGAAACATATCCAAAAAGATATTGCTAACACTGATGTCAAAGAGCATATCATCTATGTTTTCTTCTAGGAGTTTTATGGTTTCAGGTCTTCCATTCAAATCTTTAATCCATTTTGAGTTTATTTATTTTTATATGGTGTAAGATAATGGCCTACTTTCATTCTACTGCATCTAGCTGTCCAGTTTTCCCAACACCATTTATTGAAGAGACTTTCCTTTCTCCATTGTTTGTTCTTGTTTCCTTTGTAGAAAATTAGCTGTCCATAGATGTGTGGGTTTCTTTCTGGGCTCTCGATTCTGTTCCACTGATCTGTGTGTCTGTTTTTTGCCAGTACCATGCTGTTTTGATTACTACAGCTTTGTAGTATACTTTGAAATCAGGGAGTGTGATACCTCCAGCTTTGTTCTTTGTTATCAGGATCGCTTTGGCGATTTGGAGTCTTTTGTTGTTCCATATACATTTTAGGATTCTTTGTTGTATTTCTGTGAAAAATGTCATTGGGCTTGTGATTGCTTTAGGTAACATGGACATTTTAACTAAGTTAATTCTTCCAACCCATGAGCACAGAATATCTTTCCACTTCTCTCTGTTTTCTTCAATTTCTTTCAACAATGTCTTATAATTTTCAGTGTATAGGTCTTCTACCTACTTGGTTAAATTTATTCCTAGGTATTCTACTCTTTTTGTTGCAATTGTAAATGGGATGGTTTTCTTGATTTCTCTTTCTGTTAGATTGTTGTTAGTGTATAGAAACATACTGATTTTTATATGCTGATTTTGTATCCTGTAAGTTTACTGTAAAACTAATAGTTTTTGGGTGAATTCTTTAGGTTTTCTATATACAGAATCATGCCGTCCACAAAAAGTGACAATTTTACTTCTTCTGTAACAATTTGGATAACTTTTATTTCTTTTTCTTGCCAAATTCCTCTGGCTAGGACTTCCAATACTATGTTGAATAAGAGTGGTGAGAGTTGTTTTGTTACTGTTCTTAGAGGGATAGCTTTCAGTCTCTCATCATTGAGTATGATGTTGGCTGTGGATTTGTCAAATATGGCCTTTATTATGTTAAGGTACTTTCTTTCTACACCCATTTTATTGAGAGTTTTTATCACAAATGGATGCTGAATCTTGTCAAATGCTTTCTTTGCATCTATTGAGATGATCATGTGGTTTTTACTATTTATTTCTTAATGTGGTGTATTATGTTGATTGATTTATGGATGTTGAATCATCCTTGCATCCCCGGAATAAATCCCATTTAATTGTGGTGTATGAGCTTTTTAATATATTCTTGTATTGTTTGTTAATATTTTGTTGAGGATTTTTTTTCTTTTTCTGTTTTTTTTTTGAGGAAGATTAGCCCTGAGCTAACATCTGCCACCAATCCTCCTCTTTTTGTTGAGGAAGACTGGCCCTGAGCTAACATCCACGTCCATCTTCCTCTACTTCATATGTGGGATGCCTGCCACAGCATGGCTTGACAAGCAGTGTGTAGGTCTGCACCTGGGATCCAAACCGGCAAACCCCAGGCAGCTGAAGCGGAACGTGTGAAGTTAACCGCTGTGCCACTGGGCTGGCCCCTTGTTGAGGACTTTTGTATCTATGTTCATCAGTGACATTGGCCTGTAATTTCCTTTTTTCATATTATCCTTGTCGAGTTTTGGTACCAGGGTGATGTTGGTCTTGTAAAATGAGTTAGAAAGCATCCTCTTCTCTTCAATTTTTTGGAAGAGTTTGAGATAGATAAGCATTAAATCTTCCTTAAATGTTTGGTAGAATTCACCAGAGAAGCCATCTGGTGGCCCTGGACTTTTGTCTTTTGGGAGGTTTTCAATTACTGTTTCAATCTCCTTCTAGTGATCAGTCTATGCAGATTCTCTACTTCTTCTTAATTCAGTTTTGCAAAGCTGTATGATTCTAGGAATTTATTTATTTCTTCTAGGTTATCCAATTTATTGGCATATAGCTTTTCATAGTATTCTCTTATAATCCTTTGGATTTCTTTGGTATCCACTGTAATTTCTCCCCTTTCATTTCAGATTTTATTTATTTGAGCCTTCTCTCCTTTTTTCTTAGTCTGGCTAAAGATTTGTCAATTTTGTTTATCTTTTCAAAGAACCAGCTCTTAGTTTCATCAATCTCTTCTATTGTCTTTTTAGTCTCTATTTTATTTATTTCTGCTCTTATTTTTATTATTTCCTTCCTTCTACTGACCTTGGGCTTTCTTTTCTTCTTTTTCTAGTTTCTTTAGGTAGAATGTTAGACTGTTTACATGAGATTTTTCTTGTTTGCTGAAGTAGGTCTGTATTGCTGTAAACTTCCCTCCGAGTACTGCTTTTGCAGCATCTCATAGATTGTGATGAGTCATGTTTTCATTTTCATTTGTCTTCATGTATTTTTTATTTCTCTTTTTATTTTTTCATTGATCCAACAGTTGTTCAGTAGCATGTTGTCTAGTTTCCATATATTTGTGACTTTTCCAAATTTTTCCTTGTAGCTGATTTCTAGTCATAGCATTGTGGTTGGAAAAGACGATTGGGATGACTTCAATCTTCTTAAATTTATTGAGACTTGTTTTGTTTCCCAACATATGGTCTATCTTTGAGACTTGTTTTGTTTCCCAACATATGGTCTATCTTTGAGAATGTTCCATGTGCACTTGAGAAGAATTCGTATTCTGCTGCTTTTGGATGGAATGTTCTCTATATATCTATTAAGTCCATCTGGTCTAATGTTTCATTCAAGGCCAATGTTTCCTGTTGACTTTCTGTCTGGATGATCTACCCATTGATGTAAGCGGGGTGTTAAAGTCCCCTACTAGTATTATGTTGCTGTCAATTTCTCCCTTTAGGTCTGTTAATAATTACATTATATATTTTGGTGCTCCTATCTTAGGAGTATATATATTAATAAATATTATGTCTTCTTGATAGACTGTCTCTTTTATCACTATGTAATGTCAATCTTTGTCTCTTGTTATCTTTTTTGGCTTGAAGTCTATTTTGTCTGATTAAGTATGGCTATACCCGTTTTCTTTTATTTGCCATTTGCTTGAAGTATCATCTTCCATCCCTTCACTCTGAGCCTAGGTTTGTCTTTAGAGATGAGAATGTCTCCTGGAGGCAGCACATTGTTGAGTCTTGCTTTTTAATCCATCCAGCCACTCTGCGTCTTTTGATTGGCGAATTCATTCCATTTACATTTAGAGTGATTATTGATATATGAAGACTTAATACTGCCATTTTATCACTTGTTTGTTGGTTGCTCTACATTCCCATTGTTTCTTTTTCCTTGTGTTCTGTCTGCCATTTCAGTTGGGTGGTTTTCTGTGACATTTTTTTGTCAATTTCCTCTTATTTTAATGTTTTGTGCCTCTGCTCTGAATTTTTGTTTTGTGGTTACCATGAGGTTTGTATAAAAGGTCTCATAGATAAGATAGTCCTTTGTTTGGTGATAGCATATTATCTTCATTTGCCTATGCAAGTTCTATCCCTTTCCTCTTCCCTTTCTATGTTTTTATTGTCACAAGTGATCTCTTTTTATGTTGTGAGTTTGTTACCAAGTTGAAGTGCTTATAGTTATTTTTAATGCTTACTTTCCCTTTAAGCTTTATGTCATAATTAAGTGTTTACTAACCTATTCTGATACAAAGTTGCAATTTTCTGATTATGTCTATCTATTTACCACCTTGCTCAAAATTTAGTATACCTTTGCCTTTTAGTTTCAGGAGGGCTCACTTCAACATTTCTTGTAAGGTAGGTCTACTGGTGATGAACTCCCTCAGCTTTTGTTGTCTGGGAAAGGCTTTATTCCTCCTTCATGTCTGAAAGATAACTTTACTGGATAGAGTATTCTAGGCTGACAGTTTTCATCTTTCAATATTTTGAATATATCATTCCACTCTCTCCTGGCCTGTAGAGATTCTGTTGAGAAATCTGCTGATAGACTAATGGGGATTCTTTTATGGGTTACTGTTCTTTTTTTCTTCTTCCTTGGCTGCCTTTTGTATTCTTTCTTTGTCATTGACTTTAGACAGTTTTATTATCATGTGTCTTGGAGAAGCTCTTTTTGCATTGAGATAATCAGATGTTCTATTAGCTTCATGGATTTGTATACCCAGTTCTTTCCTCAGGTTTGGGAAGTTCTCAGTTCTTACTTCTTTTTTAAGCTCCCTGCTTCCTTCTCTCTCTCTTCTCCTTCTGGGATACCCATTATCCTTATGTTGTCTTTTCTAATGG
Organism: Equus caballus; assembly: GCF_041296265.1. Lineage (NCBI taxonomy): Eukaryota > Metazoa > Chordata > Mammalia > Perissodactyla > Equidae > Equus > Equus caballus. The sequence continues at coordinate 23,124,101 of NC_091704.1, forward strand.
AGTGGGACAATTCTCATAAAATTTCTACATTAAAAAAAACCTTAATTCCCTCTCCTCTTCTACTGGCATCATTTCTAGGTTTCTATCTTTCATCTCACTGATTCTCTCTTCTACATGGTCTGCTTTAGTTCCAATGCTTTCTAATGCATTTTCTCATCTTATTTATTGAGTTCTTCAGCTCCAGATTTTGTTTGGTTCTTTTTCAGGGTTTCAATCTCTTTGGTAAAGTATACCTTCTGTTCATTGTTTTTATTCCTGAGCTCACTGATCTGCCTTTCTGAATTTCCATGTAGCTCATTAAGTTTCTTCTTGACAGCTATTTTGAATTGTTTATCAATTAGATCATACTCTTCCATGACTTTATGTTTGGTTTCTGGAGAACTGTTATTTTCTTCTTGTGATGCTGTGTTACTATGGCTTTCCCTGGTGCTGGCTGAATTATTCCTCTGCTGGTGCTTTTGTTGTAGTGAACACTTTTCTTATTTAAGTATAGTTTTGTTTGTTTTGATTCCAACTATTCAACGCATTGGAAATTAGGTGCTTTATTATTATTATTATTGAGGTTATGATAGTTTACAACATTGTGAAATTTCAGTTGTACATTATTATTTGTAAGTCACCATATAGGTGCACCCCTTCAATCTTTGTCCCCACCCCTCACCCCCCCCTTCCTCCTGGTAACCACTAAATAGTTCCCTTTGTCCCTGTGTTTGTTTATCTTCCACATATGAGTGAAGTCATACAGTGTTTGTCTTTCTCTATCTGGTTTATTTCACTTAACATAATACCCTCAAGGTCCATCCATGTTGTTGTGAATGGGACAATTTTGCCATTTTTTATTAGAGGCCTTTCTTTTATTTTTCAGTAGGTGGTGCTATAGCACTAGTTTTTGTTTTTTCTCACCTGAGCTGCCTCTGACTACATTTGAGGATCAGCGCTGTCCACCTTCCAACTGCCTCTAATAGGTGTGTTCGTCAGTAATCTTGCTGTCGCTGCCTGTGCCTCCAGGGGTCACTGATGCCTTGCTGTTGCCAGTGTTGCTGTGGTTGCTGGCTTCACCTCTCGGGCTACAGGGATGAAAGATGCCTCTGCCACATGAGGGATCACGTGGGTCAGAAGTTCCACCGCCATAGGGGAGTGGCGGGGGAGGGAGTTGGGTATGCAGGGCTCTGCTTTCACTGTTGCCCATTTCCTTGTGGCCCCAGGGGTTGCTTTGGTTGGGAGTTCGGATTTGTGTGTGCTCCTCCTCTGGTGCTACCAGGCTCTGAGCCATGGCTTGGGGCCTGGGATGGTGGAGCTCTGCCTCTGCTGCTGCTTCACTCCTTGTCACCACAACTGCCAGTGTGGCTAGGAGGCTGGAGTTGTGCATGCACCTCCACTGCCCCCCATTGGATTCTCTGGGGCTGGGGGTGGCTGGCTCAGTTGTTGCAGCCAGGGGGCCAGGATCCTGTGCACTGCCTCTGCTGTTCCCCCAGCTGGCCTCCTCTATGTGCTCTAATTCACCCACCCATATATGCACCCAAGTGTAGATCTCTCCAGAATTCTGATATGTTGGGCAGTTTAGCTTTTGTTGGGTTATGTATGTTTTACTTGCTGTAGGTTGAAGAAGTGAGACAAAAGGATCCTCTCATGCAGCCATGAAGATGACTTCTTATCAAGTTAACTTCTAAATAATTAGTTTCATTAAAATATATTCCAGAGATTTAGTGAGAAGGGGCGGAGCAAAATGGCAGGGTGAGCAGACCCGGGATTCTCTCCCCTCCAAAATACAACAAAAGATTGGAAAAACTGAATTTCAGAGAATAAATCTAATGCCAACACGTTAGAGACCTACAATGCCAAGAAGGTGGAGAACATAGACCTTGCTGACAGCCTCCGAGGAGCTGGAACGGGTAGGAGAGAACGTCGCTCCCTCCCCTAGAGTCTGCGATGCATGCTGCGCGGGTCCAGGAAGGAGCGGGGGAGGGGCTGCACGACCCAGGGATCATCCAGGACTCCTGCTGCTGGTTCAGTGGAAACACCCTGACAGGGGAAAGCTTCCATGCATGGGGACCCCATAAACCCAGGGCCTCAGAAGACCAGAGAACAGAACTGATCCGAATCCAGATTGGCGTGCGAGAATAGCAGCCCCTCCCTCACAGAAAAGCGCACTGGGCACTGCCATCTTGCCCTAAGGCAGAGAGCTCAGAACACGGGGCTCTAGACCCCCCATCTAGTGGCGACAGGCTGTAACTGCAACGAATTCTACCACCATGCGAAAAAATTGCTCCTCTACCATTCAGCAATTTATAAAAGCCCCAGACCAGAAGGAAAACAATAAAAACAGAGAATTAAGTCCTGAGGACTTGGAATTAGGTAAACTAAGTGATAATGAGTTCAGAGCAGCTATAATCAAAAAACTCAATGTGGTAGAGAGAAAGATAGAGAAACAAGCCAATGAGTTCTGGAGTTACTTCACAAAAGAGATTGAAATTATAAAGAAGAATCAAACAGAATTACTAGAGATGAAAAACACAATGGACCAGATAAAACAGAATATGGATTTCCTGAATGCCTGCATAGACACCATAGAAGAGCAAATTAACATAATTGAAGATAGACAGGCTGAACGGCTCCAGACAGAGGAAGAAAGAGAACTAAGAATAAGAAAAAAATGAGGAAAATCTCCGAGAGATAGTGGATTCAATGAGGAGTAAGAACTTAAGGATCATAAGAATTCCCGAGAACGTGGAAAAGGAAAATGGAGCAGAAAGTGTGCTTAATGAAATTATAGAAGAGAACTTCCCAAATCTAGGGATTGACGGAGAAATGTGTGTAGAGGAAGCTTTCAGATCTCCTAGATTTGTCAATGTAAAAAGACTTACTGCAAGGCACATAGTAGTACAATTGGCAAGAAGGAAAGATAAAGAAAGAATACTCAGGGAAGTAAGAAAAAAGAAGAGAATAACCTACAAAGTAGGTCCTATCAGACTTTCAGTGGATTTCTCTACAGAAACCTTACAAGCTAGGAGAGAGTGGAGTGATATATTCAAAGCTTTAAAAGATAAAAATCTTCAACCAAGAATACTCTATCCAGCAAGAATTTCCTTCAGATATAAGGGAGAAATTAAATCTTTTCCAGACAAACAAAAGTTAAGGGAATTTGTAACTAAAAGCCCTCCACTACAAGAAATCCTCAAGAAGGCTCTCAGACCTGAAAAAACAAAGAAGGGAGAAAGGGGTCACAAAACAGAGACTAGGGAGACCGATGGATAGAACCAGAACAGGATAGCAAATATTCAATTATAGCATTAGGGTAAAGGTAAGGAAACTACCAAAGCAAGGACGATCTTATCACTCTAACTACAAATTCATAACACGAGTTGGAATAAGAAATGAAAATAATTATTTAGGAGGGGAAGAGCAAAGGGTCTAAATCAGTATAGGCCAAGTAAGTAAGACACCACCTGAGAATAGACTACATTATACATGAGATTCTAAATACAAACTTCAGGGTAGACACTAAACTAAAAAACAGAACACAGTCAAAAAACATAAATAAGGAAAAAAATCTAAGAAACCCAGCACAAGAAATTGCACTATTAAATGGGTAGGCTAAAGCACACAGGAAAAGAAACACAGGAAAACAAGATAATGAGCAACAGATTGACAGCATCAAGTCCACATGCGTCAATAATCACTCTCAATGTGAACAGATTGAACTCTCCAATAAAAAGACACAGAGTGGCAAAATGGATTAAAGAACAAGATCCAACACTTTGTTGCCTCCAGGAAATGCACCTCAGCCCCAAGGACAAACACAGGCTCAGAATGAAGGGGTGGAGGACAATACTTCAAGCTAATAGCAAACAAAAAATGTCAGGTGTTGCAATTCTTATATCAGACAAAGTGGATTTCAAAATAAGACAGGTAAAGAGAGACACAGAGTGACAATATACAATGATCAAAGAGACACTTCATCAAGAAGAAATAACGCTTATAAATATCTATGCACCCAACACAGGAGCACCAAGATTCATAAAGCAACTATTAACAGACCTAAAGGAAGATGCTAAAAACAATACAATAATAGTAGGGGACCTCAACACCCCACTCACATCAATTGACAGATCATCCAGACAGAAAATCAACAAGGAAATAGTGGAGCTAAATGAAAAACTAAAACAATTGGACTTAACAGACATACATAGATCACTTCACCCTAAAACAGCTGAATACACACACATTCTTCTCAAGTGCACACGGAACATTCTCAAGGATAGACCATATGTTGGGAAACAAGGCAAGCCTCTACAAATTTAAAAAAATTGAAATAATAACAAGCATCTTCTCCGATCATAATGCTATAAGGCTAGAAAATAATTACAAGAAAAAAGCTGAGAAAGGCACAAAGATGTGGAGACTAAACAACACACTACTGAACGAGCAGTGGATCATTGAAGAAATTAAAGAAGCCATCAAAAAATACCTGGAAACAAATGAAAATGATAACATGTCATACCAACTCATATGGGATACAGCAAAAGCTGTATTAAGAGGAAAATTCATCGCAATACCGGCACATCTTAACAAACAAGAAAAATCCCAAATAAGCAATCTTAAACTACACATAACTGAACTAGAGAAAAAAGAACAAATAAAGCCCAAAGTCAGCAGAAGGAGAGAAATAATAAAAATCAGAGCAGAAATAAATACTATTGAAACGAAAAAGGCAGTAGAAAGGATCAATGAAACAAAGAGCTGGTTCTTTGAGAAGATAAATAAAATTGACAAACCACTAGCCAGACTTACAAAGAAAAAAAGGGAGAAAGCTCAAATAAACAAAATCAGAAATGAAAGAGGAGAAATAACAACAGACTCTGCAGAAATACATTATAAGAGAATTATAAGAGGATTATAAGAGAATACTATGAAAAACTCTGCGCCAACAGAATGGATAACCTAGAGGAAATGGACAAATTCTTGGACTCCTACAATCTCCCAAAGCTCACTCAAGAAGAGGCAGACAATTTGAACAGACCAATCACAAGGAAAGAGATTGAAACAGCAATCAAAAACATCCCAAAGAATAAAACCCCAGGACCAGATGGCTTTCCTGGGGAATTCTACCAAACTTTCAGAGAGGATTTAATACCTATCCTTTTCAAGCTATTCCAAAAAGTTAGGGAAGATGGAACGCTTCCTAACACATTCTATGAGGCCAACATCACGCTGATACCAAAACCTGACAAGGATACCACGAAAAGAGAACTACAGGCCAATATCACTGATGAACATAGATGCAAAAATTCTAAACAAAATTTTGGCAACCAGAATTCAGCAATTGATCAAAAGGATCATACATCATGATCAGGTGGGATTCATACCAGGGACACAGGGATGGTTCAACAGCCGCAAATCAAACAACGTGATACACCACACCAACAAACTGAGGAATAAAAACCACATGATCATCTCAATAGATGCAGAGAAGGCATTTGACAAGATCCAACAGCCATTTATGACAAAAACTCTGAACAAAATGGGCACAGAAGGAAACTACCTCAACATAATAAAGGCCATATATGACGAACCCATAGCCAACATCATACTCAATGAGCAAAAACTGAACGCCATCACCCTGAAAACAGGAACGAGACAAGGATGCCCTCTATCACCACTCTTATTTAACATAGTACTGTAGGTCCTGGCCAGAGCAATCAGGCAAGAAAAAGGAATAAAAGGAATCCAAATAGGGAGGGGAGAAGTGAAACTCTTGCTGTTTGCAGACGACATGATCTTATATATAGAAAACCCCAGAGAATCCATTGGAAAACTCTTAGAAGTAATCAACAACTACAGTAAAGTTGCAGGGTACAAAGTCAATTTGCATAAATCAGTAGCATTTCTATACTTTAATAATGAACTAACAGAAAAAGAACTCACGAACACAATACCATGCACAATCGCGACAAAAAGAATAAAATACCTTGGGGTAAATTTAACTAAGGAAGTCAAGGACCTATATAATGAAAATTACAAGGCCTTTTTGAGAGAATTGGATGACGACATAAGAAGATGGAAAGACATTCCATGTACATGGATTGGAAGAATAAACATAGTTAAAATGTCCGTTCTACCTAAAGCAATCTACAGATTCAATGCCATCCCAATCAGAATCCTAATGACATTCTTTACAGAATTAGAGAAAGAATCCTAAAATTCATATGGGTCAACAAAAGACCCCGAATTTCTAAAGCAATCCTGAGAAAAAAGAACAAAAGGGGAGGCATCACAGTCTCTGACTTCAAAACACACTACAAAGCTACAGTAATCAAAACAGCATGGTACTGGTACAAAAACAGGTGCACAGATCAATGGAACAGAATTGAAAGCCCAGAAATAAAACCACACATCTATGGGTAGTTTATCTTCGACAAACGAGCTGAGGGCATACAATGGAGAAAAGAAAGTCTTTTCAACAAATGGTGCTGGGAAAACTGGAAAGCCACATGTAAAAGAATGAAAATTGACCATTCTTTCTCACCATTCACCAAAATAAACTCAAAATGGATCAAAGGCCTAAAGGTGAGACCTGAAACCATAAGAGTTCTAGAAGAAAATGTAGGCAGTACACTCTTTGACATCAGTATTGAAAGGACTGTTTCACACACCATGTCTTCTCAGAGAAGGGAAACAATAGAAAGAATAAACAAATGGGACTTCATCAGACTAAAGAGCTTCTTCAAGGCAAATGAAAACAGGATTGAAACAAAAAAACAACCCACTAACTGGGAAAAAGTATTTGCAAGTCATATATCTGACAAAGGCTTAGTAGCCATAATATATAAAGAACTCTCACAACTCAACAACAAAAAATCAAACAACCCGATCAAAAAATGGGCTGGAGATATGAACAGACATTTCTCCAAAGAAGATATACGGATGGCCAATAGGCACATGAAAAGATGCTCATCATCGCTGATCATCAGGGAAATGCAAATCAAAACTACACTAAGATATCACCTTACACCCATTAGAATGACAAAAATATCTAAAACTAATAGCAACAAATGTTGGAGAGGTTGTGGAGAAAAAGGAACCCTCATACACTGCTGGTGGGAATGCAAACTGGTGCAGCCACTATGGAAAATAGTATGGAGATTCCTCAAAAAATTAAAAATAGAACCACCATACGATCCAGCCATCCCACTACTGGGTATTTATACAAAGAGCTTAAAGTCAGCAATCCCAAAAGTCCTATGTACCCCAATGTTCATTGCAGCATTATTTACAATAGCCAAGACATGGAAGCAACCTAAGTGCCCATCAACAGATGAATGGATAAAGAAGATGTGGTACATATATACAATGGAATACTACTCAGCTGCAAAACAGAACAAAATCATTCCATTTGTAATAACATGGATGGACCTTGAGGGAATTATGTTAAGTGAAATAAGCCAGCTAGAGAAGGATAATCTGAGTATGACTCCACTCATATGAGGAATTTAAAAATATGGACTAAGAGAACAGTTTAGTGGATACCACGGGAAAGGTGGGGTGGGAGGTGGGCACAAAGGGTGAAGTGGGGCACCTACAACACGAATGACAAACATTAATGTACAACTGAAACTTCACAAAATTGTAATTTATCATTAACTCAATAAAAAAAAAAAGAATTTAGCAACCCACCTCATAAACGGTACCATTAACTTCTTATTTCCCAGGTGGATTACAAAACTGCCCCCTGACAGATTGGGACACAGTAAACAAGTAAACTCTTCCTTTTTGTAAAAACTCAAAACAAACAAACAAACAAACAAAAAATATATTCCAGAGAATTCAAGTTCTTCATCAAGTACCTGCCTTTGCTATAGGTGTACTTGGGGATGTGATGTAAATAATCTAAGAACTGTGCGCTTTAAATAGTGGTACTTTAGATGTGGTATTACTTAGGCTACTTAAAATAAATAATAATAACACCTAGGGCCAAATGCTGTATCACTGTTCTGTATTAGGACACACATTCTTCAAGCCAGATGTTACATCTTATTCTTTGATATATCTCTAGTGACTGTTATAGAACCCAGTAGATAAAAATACTTAATGCTTTCCAAAAGCATGAGAATATAGATGTATACACAAAGCAAATTTGTTAAGCCAAATTTAGTAGACATTATTAAAAGTAACTGAATAAAAGTTCTGATTATAGTCACTGAACCTACAATGTAATTTATTATTGTAATAGATTTGAGGGTTCTAATCTGCTACTTTGGAAACTGAGTATTACATGTTTTATAGCTGGAACAGTTTTACACTAAAGATCTTCACTGAGATTACCTTTTCGAAGCTTTTCTAGCTTTATAAAAATCACAGTGAAATAAAGAACATATTGAACCTGTATGAAAAGTAGGGTATTATTTTGATCAGTTTTTGATCAATTTTATCAATATTTTAGATTTTCTTATCTAAACATGAGTAAAATCAAAAACAAACAGAAAATAGGAGTTTGTATTTAATACTATTCAAACCAATGCACAAAAGTTTACACAAGTTTCAACACCTGGCCTAAATATTTTTCTTAAATGTTTTACAGGGTATGCAATATAAAATATGAACATTCCATTCTTGTGCACGTCTAGATATGTGCTATGGCAACATTTAAGTTTTGCCTGATGTCAAGTACTCCATTTATTTAGGAACAATAGTTATGATCATGTTTGAATTTACTTCTCAGACAAAAGTCCTAAATGAAAATTTATTTTATTGGCTAAAGAAAGTATTTTTTAAAAAAAGAAAAACTCAACTCAGGAAGGAGGGAGGAGGGAAAGAGGAGAAAAGAAGGAAGGAAGAGGGGAGAGAAGGAAGAAAGAGAAGTAGTGCCAAATCAAAACATAAGCCTGGTAAATGCCCTTACCTTCACTTCTTTTTTCTGCTTGTTTTGCTGCATTTTCTACTTTTTTTTGTTTTGCTGCTAAGAGTTCTCGCTTTAATTGTCTTGCTTCTTTTCTGAGCTCTTCACTATAAAGCAAAAACAATTATATAAGTATATAACATACTGAGAGAGAAAGTCGTTTAGCAAAAACAACTAAATCTGGTTTTCAGGTACACTAAATCTCAAAGAAAAACAAAGTGAATAACGAATTGACTTTGTTTTTGTATATGTATATTTGTGGTATGGAAAATACTTAAAAGGACATTTGAAAAGATGCAACTTTTCACAATAGCAATAGAATATGAATTACTATAAAATATACTCCCTTTCAAGTATATCAGATGAGTAGATAGTGATAAATGACCCATTAGTCTCCCTCCAATTTACTTGCAAATTTAACATTCTAGTTTCAGTTTAATAATTCATGGAGATCCTGAATCAAAACAAAATTTTTAATATAAATACTACTCACTAAACTTGGTCATATACAAAAAGATTTGGCTTAAAAACTGGTTGAAGTCCTGATCTGGCAGCAGTAACTACCCTTTATTAAGCAATTATTACATGCTAGGTGAAACACTAAAAATTTTTTAAACTTAGTTTTTTAAACTCGATTTTTTAACCCATTTCATACCACAAATTGACCAATAATTTCCTCTTCTGTGACAACCTACTAGGCTGAGATATTCTAATAATTAATACAATCATATATAAAGGCAAACTGAGACAGAAATCTTAACTTCACTACAAGTCACTAGTTAAGTGACTAGTTTCTACAAGACAGTTTTAGGGCAGGAGATTCAAATTCACTCCTCGGAAAAAATTATTAACTACCCATGTCATGAATCCTTAGGGTCACTTGTGAATAGTCAAAACTAGGCATTTTATATCTGTGAATGTCAAGCATCCACTCTATTTTCAACAAAAGCTAGAATCACACAGACTGAGAACACTGTAGCCCAAGCAGGCACCCCTCTCTGGAAATAGTCTCTAAAGACAGCCAAGCCAAAGTTTAGTGGAATCTTAGTCTAAATAGTTCCATATTGATTCAACCTTTAGTGCTTCACCTTGAAACCCAAATTTCATACTTTTTTTTACCACTGTCCCATATTAGAGTCACCAAACTGGTAGGTCTCTTAATGTGTGTGACTCAGTTCTTTTTATTCTTTTTCATATCAAAGACACACAGTCATATTTTGTATCTGTTTCACCTCCAAGATCCAGAATTCTGAAACTTCCCTCTCTGATTGAAATCCACTATCCTTTTAGCTTTCTCACTCTTTCATGCCTACTGAACCTGTGCTCACTCTTATAATAATGAAAGCCAACTCTTTAACCATAGTTCATGGTCCACCAGCCCTATTCTGACCCCAGTCCACTCCCTGTCCATTCTGTATGCTATGATCAGTCATTTCACTGATGGTCTCACCAGCACCCTTAATTTTCTTGACTTATTTGTCCTTATGAATACATCATAATCACCTAGAGGAACTTGTAAAAACATGTTCCAGGAGACAAATCTCTAGGGAATATGATTTCTTTAAATATGGGGTGCTGCCTGGGGATGTGCCCTGGTGACAAGTTCCCCAGCTGATTCTCATACGCCCTCAGGTTAGGGACCCAATGCATTTGGACCCCACTATAGAAATTATCTTCTCTTTCTTACAACTTCAAGCACTCTTATTTCACTGATCCTTTCATTCAGCCAACAAAAATGCTTGAACTTTCCTGGACTCTGCTTCACTCAAGTAATTATCGTCTTCACAAGTGGACTCCTTGCTTGAAAGAATAGTTTATACATAGAATCTATTTCATCAACATTTAATTTCTTAATCTCTTGCAATCTCTCCTTCTTATACTCTAGTGAAACTGCTTCTGTATCAACCGCTTGACACAACAGCCTTTTCTCAGTCCTCCTCTTGCTCTTTGGCCTCTCTGTCATTCAGTGATAGTAACCATTCCTTCCTTCTTGAAATTCTACCCCAATCAGACTTATATACCACTTGAGAGTCTTGACTCTCCAATTCTCCTAGTTATTCTTTCTCTTCTCATCCTATAATGTTGGCATTTTTCTCATTTCTATACCCTGTACACTGGCATTTTTGTCTACTTTCATAACATCACCATCACTTTTATATAGGTTATATCCAAATCTAGATGTTTTGCCCTGATTTTGGTCCTGCATTTCTAACTATCTGGTACTCCATGTACGTTAATGCCATCCAACAGAAATATGAGGTAAGAAACATACAATTTTAAGTTTCATAGCTGTTGCATTAAAAAAATGGCAAAAGTAAACAGGTTAAATTACTTTTAATAACATATTTTAACTCAATATATCTAAAATATTATTTCAACATGCAACCAATATAAAAATATTAATATGGTACTTTACATTCCTTTTTGTACTAAATCTTCTAAATCTAGTGTGTATTTTACACTTACAGCACATCTCAATTTAAGCTAGCAGTGTTTCAAAGGCCCAGATCTAGACGCATAGCAGAGGCTGGACGTCACAATAATTACAAACTGTCTATGTCCAAACTTGAAGTCATCTCCTTCTTATCCAAATCTGTTCCTTCTCCTGAAGTTCCTATTTGATCATGGAACCATATTCCTCCTATTGACCAGACTTTCCATTTTCTCTGGTACTGTTGCCCCTCAGTTGAAATTACTAATTCAATCAACACTTGTTTTCTGAATCACTGCCGAAGTGCGTCATTTTCCAATCTCTCTCACATACAACTGCTCCTCTGACTCTCACCATCAATGCCTAGGTTAGGCTCTCATTATGTATTTCTCAGATAAATGTAATTATTTCCTATTTCTTGAAGTTATATGAGCAGATGGAACAGCAACCACATCTTTGCTCTGTCCACCAAATACTCCTATCTTTTTATTATATCGGCTTACAAATTTTTTCCTTCAGTAAGTAATTCAGGAATTTAGGTGATATTTTCTGAAGGTCTTTGAGGGGAAGATTATTTTGAAAGTTGAGGAGGAAATCCTGCATGATGGCTGAACAAATTAGCCATAAGAGTAATTTGAAGTCTGCAAAACCTGAAAAGCCATGAAAGGATATACTATTGCAGAGGCAGTAGAGCACAGTTATTAACAAGACTAACTCTGGATTCAGAAAGTCCTGATTTACAAACCGACTCCATCATTCATTATCTGGGTGACCTAAGAATAATTACCTAACTTCTCTGAGATTCAGTTTGTATTTAAAATATTGGGCACTCAATACATGGTCAAAAAATGGTAGCTACTATTAGATCACATGTTCAAAATAGCACTATGGTTAAGGGCTATTTGTCATGTAGAAATATTTCTCTACTATGTTATTTACTATAAATGAATATTAACTCAACTACATATGGAGACTAACTCTGTTCATAATTTTTAAAAAAGGCAATGAATGCACAATGCTAGCTTCTAAAAATATATCCTTAAATAGTCAAAGATTTAGACACACTACTGAAGTAGCCTTAATAAAATATACAAACTGAACAATGACGAATAAAAACTCAAAAAAGACAAAGTGAGATAGAGAAGGGTAGGTCTATACAGATTATTAAAAAATGCTTTATTATACTGAATTTTTGAAGTGATTAAAGATTTACAACATTGTTAAAATCTTTCAGACTATTCGAACAACATCATTCATTAGTACTTGTGGAATCCATAACTCTTGGAATAAAGTGCAAGTTTTTAAACTAGTCTTGAGATCACAGTCTAACTTTAGGGTTACCAATCTTATATTCTCTAGAATATAATCCTATTCATTGGCACTAGAATATATTTAAATCTGTTAAAATGAGAATGAAAATTGTAACCCTGGAGTATATATCACCTTACACTACTTACAATGTAGCAAGCATAGAAACTAAGGGCTAGCTTTAGAGTCCAGGAAGCACCTTTCTGGCTCCCTTGGAGCCTCATTTCTGCTCGTATGGTAAAAGAAATGGCTTCTATAAGCTGTTATTAACTCTAAGCTAATTAATTTTTTCCTAACAGGTATGTTTCTAATTTGAATTCATTTGAATTTTAATATAGTTTATATGACATCACCATTATCCCCCAGATAATTGGGCACTGTATACATTTTTTAATCTGGTAAATTTGTAATATGCTCTGCTCCAATGGAAAAAAGAATTCCTTTAAAAAGAAGTCAGCCCAATAAAACATCAGCAGCCTAGAAATTACAGTAACTTTTATATATTTAGTAATAGCAAAGAAATTACTAATTCAATCAACAATTTCTGGAGCATCTAATATTTGTACAGTACCATTCTGAGTGATGGCACAGAAATCAAGATGAATAAGGAGGGAAAGTAACCTAACTTTGTTAGATTCTTTAAATCGGTTACTTCCCACACCCCTTAATCTTCTCAATAACCTGTAATATAGGCATTTTACATGTAAGAAAGATGAGGCTTGAAAGATTAAATAATTATCCTTAAGTCACACAGTCTATCAGCAGTAAGTGATAGAGCCAGAAACTAAAAAAGGGATTGCCTGTATTCTGTCTATGCTCTTTTCATTACGGTAATGAGTACCTTGAGAAAATCTCCAAGGAGCCTAAATTCTAAGGAGGGGCATAAATCGGGTACATAAATAATAACAACAGTACATAATAAAAAGCGGTAACTGCCATGACAAAGAAATGACTGAAGCATTTTGAAATTCAGAGAAGGAAAGATCACTAAAGGCTAAAGAAGGGATGGCTTCAGAGAGGAGGCATTTGAACGGGGCCCTGAAAGATAAATAGGAGTCAGCCACGTGGAGATACAATGAAGAGGCATCCAAGTAGTGTGTTTGAACCCAGACAGGGAAGTGGGAAAACACAGTGTGCTTGTTAAAACATTACGCTACAGCATAAACGATTTAAAGGGGGGTGAGGCTAGAAACAAAAGATAGAGCCAGGAAGAGAATTTGGGGCAAAGGCTAAATGCTAAGCATTTGTGAGTGGCCAGGTGAGAATATTTTCCTTCAATTTTTCCACAGCTTTGAGCTTCCAACTTTCTTTTTTTAGAACCAATTTCTCAAATGCTCTTATTGTCTCCATTTTACCCACTACTTACCTATTTTAATACCTTACTAGTAATTCATACACTCCTTAAATTGCTGTGTTAGAAGAAGTAACTTATGACCTCCTAATTACAAATTTAAATGGCTTTCCTTTAGATGGCAACTTGGACCTTCAGAAGAATCCAACTTTGTTGACTACCTCACTTCAGACCCTTTGCTGTCTCAGACATAGTGCCAAGCCAGATCTCATCCTACTTTTCAATATTCTTTCTCTGTTTCCACTGGTTCTTACTCTTTCACCTCCTGCTCCTCAAATTTAGGTGCTTCTCAATAGCCTAGTGTCAACTCTCTCTTTTTCTCTCTTTAGAAATTTCATCCATGTTCAGGTTTTCAGTTCCATCTATCTTAATACAGTCAATGTATAAAACCAAGATCATTAGCCTGATGTTCTTCACACATTTCCACTTTCAAGCTTAAATTCACATTTCTAACTGCCAGATGGATACTTCCATTAGATTTCCCACAAATGCATAAAATTTACCATTTTAAAAGTCAGATTGATCATTTTGCCTCCTCAAAAAACACAACCTTATTTCTATCTTTCCTATTTTTGATAAAGCCACCAGAATGCTGGTTGTCACGCCAACCTTCTAGTATTACTCTCTTACCTTCTACAGCTGATTAGTAGTATATCCTTCTTCCTTTACAAAGTCTCTTCCTTTCTGTAGTTAGTGACAGATGTTGGGCTTTCAAGACTTCACTATTACAACAGTCTCCTACTTGGTCTATGCGGCTCTGGTCTGACCTTTCTTCCATTCATTTTGCACACATATGCCAAATCCTACAATCCTACTCCCCTGATCTTCATAACTCCCTAAATCCTCCTGAATTGCACACTAATTTCTTTCCCAAGCATTTAAGTCCCTCTCATGAGCTACCTTCAATCTACAGTTTCAACTTTATCTCTCACATATCCTCTAAAGTTACTCTAAATTTCAGCCAAAACATACTAGTCATAATTACCTTGGCAAACTTTAAGCTTCAGCACACACCTGCCTTTGTCCATGCCATTTCCACTACCTAAAATGGTCTTTCCTCCTTATTTCTCTCTACCAAACTCTTCCTGATCTTTTAAGGTGTTACATAGAGAAAGTGGGACTCGAGCACAGCCTTGGGGCAAGGTTGTCAATCTGACTGAGCCGCAGTTTTCTTATCTACAAATTGTGGCTATATTCAGCATATGTATTATAACAAGACTTATGCAAAGGTAAAAGATTAATATGAGTAAGAGCACTATCAGGTGATTAGAAGGCAGTTTTTTTTTAATGACAAAATATACTACAACCAACTCATGACTGTTAAATTACATAAGCAATTTAAAGAATTAAGACTTTAAATAAAAAGCAATGATTTTAAGTAAAAATCAATGATAAAATTATACTAATTACTACACTATTAAAGATATCTACTCTAACGTCATTGATGGGTTGTTTTATCTTTTTAAAACAAATGTCCATTCCAAAAGATTAAACAGAACATTTGAGTAAAAAAAGAGACATGTTTATCAGAAGATGTAGACCCAACATCATTATATGGCCATGGGAAAGCAATTAATCCTCCTTCCTTGCCTCAGTTTTATCATCACCTAAGAATAGTCTGAGGAAGGTGTGAATTAATATTTCTGATATGCATAATCATAATTACAATATGTGTGAAAAGTGATTATATTCTGAAAATCATTTTATTTCAATTCCTTTGGATTTAGGATCTTAAATCCTATTATCTACGGAACTGGTGAGATGTTCCCTATAGTCATCCTCATCTTAGACACGAAGTTGAAGTGTAGAGGTAGTAAGAGATTTTTGTCAATATTGCTCAAGTCAATAATGGAACTGTAAACATGATACAGACATCCTAACTCTTTACACCATTTCTCACTTAATCTGCTGGCTACTCACTGAATGAAAAGTACGTTTAGACTTGACTACCTTATTTTTAAGCTGCACATTTTTTATACAAGAGAAGGCAATATGAATAAGTAACCACACAAGAAAGTTTTTATAACTACAGTATGTTTACATTTTTACCAGACTTTTTATATTACTTTATAAAAGTATTTTAAAAATCTTGCATTTTTTTTAAATTGTGTAGCTTTTCAACTTGAGCCTAAGGATTTAAAATGGCAATGACAAGTATCTTGCATAATTTTCAGTCAGTTTTTCTTTTTTCCCAGATGCTTTCCTCATTTTCTATCGTTTCCAGGAATATGCCTTAGGAAAACTTTGAATTATACCTGTTCTTTTTTTCTTATGACATGAGAAATATTATCTTTATATAAGGGTGGTGAACTCAAAGGCTGACCTTCTGTAATATTCACCTTCCAAAAGAAAGGGTAAAGTTATTAAGACCTGAGTGCTTGACGTGCTTTTGAAGAGAACTTTAATCTATAAAAATGAAATGGAATATGTATAAATTTCTTACTTAAGAAGGTAAATGAATCTGCTTAGAGACCTTGTTAAGCAAGCTGACAGCTCTACACGTGTCCATTCCAGGTCATTGTTCCTTGGACCATGGATGGAGCACTTGCAGTTAGCTTAAGCCTATTATTTCCCAACATCTGATAACAATTCATAACACATGGAAATGATTGCAAACCAAACAGTACAGCCTTCACGGGTTTTAGTCTGCTGCTTTAATCAGAAAGATACTGAATCTGTTTGTAATGAAACAACAGCTTAGCTGTTGATGAAATCATAAAATAGCTCTAACAAAAGACCATCATGGTATTAAAAGTATTGATGCATGGCACAATTTTTAGACTTATGGTATCATCAGCAGGAGAAGAGATGCAGGTTTACCATATATCAGAAAGTATCATAACATGCTATAGTTTATACATGAATTTTGAATATATATACACATAGGAAATATTTAACCATATTAAATCAAGGAACCACTAATTTGTGTGTTCAAAGCTCTGTTTTACCTATTACTATCAGTATGACCTTAGATAACTAAATTAATCGATTTAAGTCTTAGTTTCCTCATCTTGAAATGGGAATATAGTAAGGTTGTAAGAAAGAAATACAATTCCATGGAAATTCCTTAGCCTACTTAGCATGTTGCCTGGCCCAGAATATGTACTCAACATTAGTCTGCTTCTATTATTAGCAGTATTATTCCTACCTGCACCACCAATAATATTTCTGTTCTTACTATTTACGGAATCAATTATTGACAAAATGAGACCTCAGGCTAACTAAAGAAATTAAACAGGTAAATCCCTCCATTTTTCTCATGGATACATAGATTTCAAAAGCTGACTGATAAATTTTTGTGTTTGATGCACTGTTTGGATTAAATACCATATGCTATAAAAATGAGAAATGTAACAGTTTAGAAAAACTAAAAATTAGAAAATTTCCATATCCTAATTCCCATATGTCATCTAAACACTTGGAATGGAATTGCTTATTTTCTTTCATTATAATCTAGTTGAGAAGGTAAGGAATAAACAAGTCAACAGAAAAATGTACATATATATATATACATATATATACACTTACAAATTAGGGAGGCTAACAGAGAACCTACATTATTTTATGTTATTTTAATCTAAGTGATCCTGGGAGGTATTTATCAGAAGATAAAATTTAATCTGAGAGATAATGTCCTACATGCTCTTTATAATCTGTTACATCAATATGTAGAAACAGAAAGACTATATCCCTATGTGTAAGTACATTGCAATTTGGAAAGATGGAGGAATCTAAATGCCCCTGCTATATGCCTTTAGACTTACAATCTTACTCCTTTCATACAAAAGATCTCATTTATTTTTAAATAAAAAGTTTAGGCATCTGAAGTAGATTGTCATTAATCTTTGTAAGATCTCTTTCAAATCTTACAACATTTTATTGTCTTTTCCAAAACAGACTAAACAAGAGTGAATCCTGCACAAAATCACAAAATGTCCATGAACCATAGGTGATATTGCTATTCTATCTAAACACTAAGTAAGAAGTTCAGAATCAAACATGTTATTTCACAGCAAGAACTTGGCTTAGCCAATATTTCACAGAAGTGGAGTAAATTTGTTGTGGCAGATATTCGGTCTTTAGCCATATGTCTATTCCACAATCCAACTTTACAAATGATATTAACTCAATATGAAAAACAAATGAGATTTCCATTTCCAGTGAGGCAGCATACCAGGTAACCTGAAAACTCTCTTGCAATCAAACACCTAGAAGTGCTGAATAAAGTACATTTTTTAAAATACCTTTAAATGCATAGCTTAGCTCACTAAAAACCATGGGGTTTAAAAACAAGGAAAGGACTGAAAACCAGAGCAAGAAGCACTGGAACTGTTATTGGGACACTCTGAGTTACAGGTCTCAGTAACCTAGGAATGTGGGTTTTAACACGGAATTTTAACCATGAGGATGGAAGTAGTATTCCTATACATAAAACTAAGTATTTTCTACTCATTAGAAGGGTGGGAATAAACACATCTACTGAAAAACACAGGCAGACCACAAAAAAGCTTGTCTGTCTCAGGTCCATACAGGTAAGTAGGCTCTCAAGCTAAGGACTATTCTCAGGGCATCTATAGAGTATCTTCAATTAAAAATACCAGTGGCCTATAGTACTCTAATGCACCTGTTAGAACCAAAGGCAAATCCTCTTTGATGCAAACAATCCTTGATTCAAATTTCACAGAACTCTGAAAAGAAGGGTCCTGAAAAAAAAAAAATTAGCTCCCAAGAAAAGATTTCATAATTTGCAAGGAAACAAGGCATTGTGAGTGAGAATCAGAGGAACGACAAATAATAGAACCTGACACTCAAGACTTCAGATACTGCAAAATAAAACAATTATGTTTATTATAGACAGAGAATTAAAAAAGATTGAATACAAAATCTACAACATTAACTGGAAAAAGAATCAAAACAACTTTTAGAAGGAATGAATAGAATAGCTAAAGTTAAAATTAATAAAAAGTTGAATAGCTGAAAAAAAGAGAATGCACAAATTAGGAGATACATCTGAAAACACACATAACACAGGATGTGAAACACAGAAAGCAGAAAATCAACAACGATGGGACATCAACAGACTGGGAAGACAGTGAGAAGGTCTACCACACGTATAAGTAGAACAGCAGAAAGAGAAAACAGAGACTGAGATTGAGACAAGAATGTCTGAGAATTCTCCAATACTGATGAAAAACGCTAGTCTTCAGATTCAGAAAGCTCAATGAATTCATGCAAGATAAATAAAAGGAAAATCCAAATGTAGACATATTATAGTTAAAATGCAGAGCATCATAGACTAAGTGATCTTAAAACAACCAACATAAATTAATAAGGATTAAATCATTTAAAATTAAATTCACCTTTTTGTTTGACAGAGAAAGTAGACTGACATATTGTGAAAATAAAGTAGTCATGGACTTATGCAACTTAAGACATAAATGATGTCTTTTACTTACAGCCGTTAAGGCAAAGAACAAATAATGGCTGGATGCTTAAACAAAAAATGATTATGGATTAATCCTAACTAGCTTAACTATTCTAAGAATATGAATTAGGTCAAAGTTAAGCTTGAAATATATTTCTACTAAGAAACTGCAGACTAGGTCCTTACCCTTATTCTGGCATATAATGCTGCAGTGAGTATAAAGCAGAAGACAAACCAATTATGGGTGTAGGGTATATGAATGGGTCCAGGAGGTAGGAGTAGTAACAGCAGCAGCAAGAATGAAAAACAGTGCGGGGAATTTAGCTGACAGCACAATCTGGGTCAACACTGTGATGTGACTGCCAAAAACGTGTGTATGATCATAGATCTCATTAAGAGAAGTGCAGTATTCCCAATATGCATATGTTACACCTTTTGTAATTGTTCCACAGTCCTTGGATATTCTGTTCTCTTGGCTTTTTGGTTTTTGAGGATTCCATTGCTATATCATCTAACTCAGAGATTCTTTCTTCCACGTCCAGTCTGCTAATAAGCCCATCAAAGGCATTCTTCATTTCTCTTACAGTGTTTTTGATCTGTAGCATTTCTTTTTGGTTCATTCTTAGGATTTCCATCTCTCTGCTTATATTGCCTATCTGTTCTTTCATGCTCTCTACTTTATCCATTAGAACTCTCAGCATATTAATCACAGTTGTTTCAAATTCCCAGTCTGATAATTCCAACTTCCCTGCCATGTCTGGTTCTGATGATTGCTCTGTCTCTTCAAATTATATTGTTTGCCTTTTGGTATGACTTGTAATTTCTTCTTGATAGCCAGACATGACGTATTGGGTAAAAAGAACGGCCGTAAATAGGCCTTTAGTAATTGGCGGTGAGGTATGGGGGAAGGGATCATGTTCTACAGTCCTATGATTAGGTCTCAGTCTTAGTGATCCTATGCTTCGGGACTATGAACTTCACAAGTGTTCCTCAGGTCTTTTCTCCTCCCGCAGCTGGGGCAGCTTGGCTAGAATGGTCTGGAGTTGTATCCCCCTTCTCCATATGGAAAGTTACAGAGGACTGGAGTTGAGTGTTTTACTTCTCCCACCTGGAGGGCTAGAGCCAGCAGAAGTTGGCTATTTCCCTTCCCCCGGGTCAGTTAGGCTCTAGTGAACAAGTTTTCCCTGAAGGCAAGCAAGAAGAGAGTGCTCTAGCATATTGCTTTTCCTCTCCCCTTGGAGGAAGCAATAGGGGATTTTTCTGTGATATTTATGGTGAGAACCCAGTAGAGATCTCAGAGGTAAATCTCACAATATAGTGGAGGCCTCCCTATGACTGGGTCCTCCTGGAGTTTTTAACTCTCAGACTTGTCCACATTGAACCTGCAGCAATTTGTCAATTACAGGTCAGCTTTTCTATCCCAACACTGGCTCCCAGGGTGGTTTTTGCTTGTGCTCAGGTAAGCTGTGTCTCTGTATTCACCTGTCTGTCTCTCCAGTCTTGGAGGTAGCCATTTGCCCTGTGTCCTCACCTCTCTTAATGATCCAAGAAGAGGAAAATGCACGGTTAAATAGATAATTTTATTAAAAAAGAATATTATATTTTATTTTACTTGAATTTAACATAAAAATACTAAATGAAAATGAGACTAAAGAAATTTCTGAATTTTATATAAATGTTTGTCTCAAGAGATTTCCTAAGAAATTCTTCCATTTTATGGAAAAGTGTTATGAAAATATTAAGAAATTGGAGTTATTTTTTTAAAGCTACATAATTCAATTTTAGGCTATACTGATTAACTTTCTGCCCTAAAGGTTAAGGAAATTAGTACACTTAACATTTTTCCACTTTTTCCTTCCTCCATTTTCCAATTTGGATTAGTTATACTGTCAATTCATTGTCAATTACATTGTCAGTTACATTGTCAATGTTCATAGTATTTATATTCTGAATTTTCACAGTTGCATAGTCTTAGTTTTATATTTAAATGGATTCATTGTTCACCACCAGCTCTTTTACCCCGGTATGTACTGCTAGTCCTGAGTTCAACAGCTGTTTGGAATAATGCTCACTTACTGTAATGATTGTTATTTCTGGATGGTTTTAGGTGTGTTTTTGCTTTGGGTTTCCTATTTTCTCTCTCTGATATACTGCATTAATTTTTTATGAGTAGGCATCATTTTTACAAAAAGCTAAAGTCATTTAGAAAAAAAATTTAATGAACTACATTTATCACACATTGAATCACACACTGTGATTCAATATGTAGTACATGCTAAATAAATATAGGCATAAACTAAGGGAGAAATGGTATCAGAATACTAATCCTGGAAACCAGCAGGGGGAGATGTGAGTGGGGGCTAGGAAAGATAAGGAATTTTATGAGAAGAAAGACATCTCAAATGGAGCACAAAGAATAAAAATCACTAAGAAAATTGCATCAGATAAAATAAAGTATACCTAAAAAGGATGAGGTCATTTTTGTGACGGTCATACTTGGTGACAGATAAGCATTATATAAATTATTTATTAAAGGTTTCCAATTTCCCACAGTGTTCTTGCCTTGGTAAGTTTGCTTTAATGACATCAAAATTATTTCAACATTATGTAAAAGTATGAAAACATGAACAAATGATTTTAAATACAGTACATGGTATGGATTAAATAAGGAAAAAAAAGTGAGGCAGAAGTTTTCTGGCATTCAGTTAGACTTTTATCAGTATGGAGTAGAATTATACAAACTGGCTTCTAGAGGAATACAAAGTTTTATACAGGGTTTCACAAATGCAGCTGCATGTAGCAGGTCCTGTTAACTCGCTGAAATCTTTCACATTTTAAGTTTAGGGACCGTTGGCCCTGCCTTTCTTATCCAATGCAGGTAGAGACCCTGAGGTCCCTCTTTTACCTGCATGCCCACTCCATATGGCTCCTGAACCATTTGTGATGAAGACAAAAAGTATATTATGAGCTTCTATTACACTCAAAACTGAGTCACTCTCTTTTAGGTCTATTATCAAGTAAGAGCAGTCTTTCTAATAATAACTGCAAGACAATGATGGTGATGATGATGATGATATTACACCTTGTGTTTCTAATCCTAATTTCAGACTCTTTCCTCACTGGGTGGGTGGGAGCTCCCAAGTCCCCCAGGATGTACTTTGCTTATTTTTCCAAGACAGAAGAATTATTAGATAAATGTGCTTTTGCTTACCCCTCTATGAAAACTGCCCTTCCTTACTGCCTTGTCTAATTGGCAAGCTTGCACTCTTTTGGAACAGATGCCTTCCCAAATCAAGTTCACCACATCCTTTTGACCTTAGGACTCTGTAATTTGCTTGCCTTCAAGTCACTCTCCAAACTAAAGCCAGGGTAATTTTTTAAAGCTCAAATTTGATCTCATTGCTTCCTTGCTATAGCACTCCCTAATTCTCAAAGTCCATACTCATCAACTCTTCTACAATGTTCTTCATGGTCTCAGCTCCACTTTATTCTCTATTTCTATCTCTGGGGCCTCAAATGTTGCATGCATTCCACAAATCTAAAATCTTATTTGTTCTCAGAATGTATCATAATCTTTGACACCTATTCCTCATGGCCTCAAACACTCCTCCCTTCCATTTCCCTTCTCCTTATAACTCACATTTATCTTTCAGATCTCAGCTTCCTTGCCACATTCTCTATAAAGACTTCTGAACTCCTAATACTGGTACACAAGCTCCGTATATTTATCCTTACTGTCACACTTACCCTATCACATTGTAACTACCTGTTACTTCTTTGTAATCTCCATTAGTCCAAAAAAACTGAGCATTTCACTTTTGCAACTCTAATAACTAGCACTGACTCTGAGATGTAAGCAATATTCAGCACTCAGTAAATATATCAAATTAAACTAAATTGCTGGTAGCACTAATTTTTCTTTTAGATTACGTACTGTGGCAATTTGTCATCATTCTAGTAGGAAAAAAAGTATATTTAACATTAAAAAATAATTCATTTTTCTTAAGCACTGGCAAAATGTATCAATGTTAAATGTGTGTATACTTTGAGCAATTCCAGGCATTCACCGTAAGGACCCAAAAGTGTTCAAGCACTTGGACAAGTGGAAAAAAAATGTGCTGGCAGTTCATTACAATATTGCTTATAATGGGAAATGTCTATTTTAAATAACTAGACTACATAATATAGATTATATAATAAAGACTATTATTTGATTTATGTAAAGTCGTGTGTTTGTGAATGTATGCTTGCTAACACTTAAAAAAAACAAAAATAGAGAAGGATTTGAAAAGAGACTTACCAAAATGAAAATGATGATTAGCTCTGTAGAATGCAATATCATGAGACTTAATGATTTATAAACTTTTAGTTCTGATTATAAAGATAAACCTATTTTTGCTTAGAAAAAGAAAAGTTTCTTTTTTAGGAGGAATATTTCAAAAGATTTTCCCTGAATATCCTTGGTAGGTATTATGATTCATTGTTCCTTCTGTGCCCTTCTCTAAAATTAAAAAAAAAAAAATTACAGCCAAGAAGTTAAATTAATCAACTAAAAACACTCTGATGTCCAGGACACTTAATGCATCATTTTTACCGAATCCAGTTGTTAAAACTTTTTGATTTCCACAATGGTCTCACTGCATAATCTCAAATATTTCAGGGTATTCTAATAGAGTATATTAAGTCAAGAAGAGAAGAGAGAGAATGGCACATTTGAATGCTTGCACAACATTTAGAATTTTCTATTTGCAAGACAAATCAATTTTATCATAGTGTATATTCCAATATGTACTAAGTAATAAGTCTATTACCACAATGACAATATTGAGACTTTAAGCAAGGGTTTCTTAAAATTTCCATTAAAGTTTTATTATCCATCACTATGGATAAATAAACTCGTTAAATGAATTTGATAAAACTACAAGTCCAAATCACTCAAAAATGTTTTTGCTCAAATTTGATCTCACCTCTCAAAACTAAACATTTTGGGACCTACACTGATACATGCCTTTCCATGGTCACTATGCCACCAAGAGGGTGTTTTGGAGAACAAATACAAATCTTTACATTTCTTTAAAGCTTCTTTCCTATCCTAAGAGCCATGGAGGCAGGGGCAAGGGGGAAGAAGCAAGGAGATAAGACAGAAAGAAGAAGAGGAAAAGTTTGACAATTTTTTCAAGAGTGAACAGTAAAGCTCCAAATTTAGAGGAAAAAAACTGGTTTTCTTTCCTCTCTAGCTACATAACACACACTGCATAGTATAATAGTATTGTGGATACAATGGGCAGTAAGCCACAATAGGGGCCACCAATGTGCACTTCCTGACTTTTGTGAAAACTCTCACCTCTGTAGTGGCTTAAAGATTTGCTCTAAACTAATCTGCAGATTCTCTGCTTCTAGAGCCTTACCTGGCATTTAGCTGAAAACAAGTTGCATCCTTAGAGGCATTAGTGACTGGACGAACAGCATCCAGTCTCATTCCCAGGCTATTGCTGCACAACAGGCCAGGGTTTTTTTTTCTCCCTTAAGTCTACATAGACTTAACTTCTCTGTGGGTTTCCTACTCTGTTACCACCTAGCAGACAAACAGGACCAAAAAATTTCCTTGAAATGTACTAGACCAACCCTTCAAGAAAATAAGGGCAAGATGTGAGCCAGGAAAAGCACTCTGGAAACTACTAGTACCTAATAAAAACATAGTTTTAATTTAGCTAATGTGAAATCCAAACTAGTTCAGTCCAAACGAAAAAGATGTTTTATTTATATTTATGTGAGTTCTTAATTTAGGCTTGATTCATGCTTCATGAATAAAAACTACCATTTTATAGAATAAGGTACATATTTGGACTTCACCTACCCCTACTGCTTTTTGTTAAGCCAATATGAGATATGTGGCAAGATCAATATTTGTCTTTAATTTTGTCAATAAACTAAAATTTTCTTTTATGGAGTAAATTCATTAAAAATTATAATCAATAAAGTAATATGATCAGAATTTCACATGGTTACTTTTATCTTTTTCTCTATTCCAAAAGTGTTTCAAGTAACTGTGCTTATAATAAGCACATTAATATATACTATCTCATTTAGTTCTCACATCAAACTTTAAAGGGGTTTTATTTTTACAGGTGAGGACTGGCCAGAGGGAATGGTGTGGGGAATTGGACAGAGGGAATGGTATACGCAAAGACAACAAGACAAGAAACAGCAAAGCAAATGAGCTAACACTTCAGCTTACTTGGAGGATAGTGTACAATAACTAGAACTAGAAAGTATAAACCTGGGAGAATAAAAATGATACATGTCATACCTACTACACCCTCCACACCAAAACAAAAGAGTTCAATTGGACATGTGAGCTTAAAGACCACGTAAAACTATGGCGACAGGTGGAAAGTGTTTTCAATGGAGTATAAACAGTAGTTCTAAAACTAGCATACATCAGAATCACCTGAGGGCTGATTGAAACACAAATTGCCTGTCTCTACTTCCACAGTTTCTGATTCTGCAGGTTTGAGGTGGGGCCTGTGACTGCCATGTCTAACAAGTTCCCTAGGAAGCCGATGCTGCTGGTCTGGGAACTACACTTTGAGAACAAATGGTTCAAAGAAATGTCACAAATGCAAATCTGAAATCTTATTAATATTTTCTTAGCTTTGAAAATAAACCTAGGCTAGCAGCTGAACAGCATTAGTTACTTTACATTTGATCAAACTTCAATATTCATAGCTTGAAACACTAAAAACTTAAGAGGCAACTGGGAAATAGTGAATAAATAAATGAAGTTTTGCTCTCAGGTAAGGTCACCAGTAAACAAACTCAGGTATGTTCTAGGTGCCAGAGGAACACAGGTGTCCCACTTAATGCTCCTTCACTGTTGCAGTTAACATAGTTTTCAGAATGACTTTTCTAATATGTGGTTTAAAAGAGCGTAATATATTTTGGGTGAGGAGAGTAGTCTTCTTCTAGAGTCTTTGTAATTTCGTGATGAATTTTCAGCACATTGCCCTTAGCTTTGTGGAGGTTGCTGCACACTTGTTTTATGACATGCATTCAGAACTGGCACCAACACCACTACTGGTTCAACAGAATACAAATCTGGCATGCAACATAGCAGTGAATGCCCAAAGCTAATGTAAAAAATAGAACAAAGAACAACAACAAATGGGTTCTGGAGGCACCTCCCAAAGTACATTCCTCCTCCTCTCCCTTTTAAGAGCTTCCCTAGGAGAGAAGAGGTTAGGGTTAGAGAAAAGTCCTAATGTTCCGCATTAAAAGTAACATCCAACTCGCACTATGCTACAGGAATCTTGAGGTGGGGTATGCTATGTCATTAAGAGGAGTATATGGTTCAGATTTCACACATG
This sequence comes from Equus caballus, assembly GCF_041296265.1. Taxonomy (NCBI): domain Eukaryota; kingdom Metazoa; phylum Chordata; class Mammalia; order Perissodactyla; family Equidae; genus Equus; species Equus caballus. The sequence goes on from NC_091704.1 coordinate 23,150,879, forward strand.
AGGTGTCAAGTCTATTTAAAAAGTGCTGGAATATTATGGTTGAGGTTACTTTCTCATGCCCCGTTGATTTGCGGGGTAATCCATTATAATTCACACTGGAGGTTTGTCCTAATACCTAGCAAGACTTTCTTTACCAGGACCTCTGACTTAGTCCATAAACTTAGACTCACTGCAATCTTACCACATGGTTCAAATTCTGATTAGCTCTGCTCTTCCAGCTGTTGGCAATAAGTTAATGATAAAGCACTGAGTGCTTTATTAGATTTCATGTCCTCTCAACATCCACATAAAAAGTGCCAAAAAATAGAAACTTGTTAAAGTGAAAATTCACACTAAATATCTCTCATATCATAAAACTTTATGACATATCTGTTTATAACAACAATAACAATAATAGCAAAAGCAAGTACCACATGTCTTCCCATTTGTAAGTTCTATATGAAAAGATCAGAAGTTTAGCAATCAGAAAGATGTGAGTTCAAATCCTGGCTCAAAAACTCACCAGCTATGTGACATTGGGGAAGTTTATACTAAACTCCCTGAGGCTGCTTCCTCATATAAAGGAGTAAGGCCCACAGTACTGCTGGGAATTTTCAATAAATGTTGATTCTCTTTCTTTCTTCCATTCTTAAGATTAAGCCAATTGTTTCCTTTTTTGCTAGAACTGTTAAATTCTATTTATCCATAATCCTCAAGTTTGTGAAATGTTTATAAAGTACATCAGTAGAAATGTCAAAGCAAAAGTATCATACATTTTTCTACATTCCTCCTCATATTTTGTAGTGAGAGATCAGAAGTATGGGTTCTAATGTATTGAACACTCCACCCAATGAGAGCAAAATACACATTCTTCTCAAGTGCTTAAGAAACATTCTCAGGATAGACCATATGCTGGGCCATAAAACAAGCCTCAACATAGTTGAGTTAAAAGAATTGAAATCATACAAAGTATGTTCTTTGACCACATGGAATGAAATTAGAAATCAATATTAGAGAGAAATTTGGGAAATTCTCAAATAGTGCAAATTAAATAACACATTCCTAAACAACCAATGGATCAAAGAAGTCCCAGGGAAATCAAAGCACTTTGAGATTAATGGAAACGAAAACACAACATATCCAAACTTACGGCATTAAAACAATGCTTATAGGACAATCTACAGCTATAAATGCCTATAATAACAAAGAAAAACAGATCTCAAATCAACAATGTACAAATTGGAAAAAGAAGAGCAAACTAAAACTAAATTGAGCAGAAGGAAGGAAATGATAAAGATTAAAGCAGAAATTAATGAAATAGAGAATAGAAAAATGGAGAAAATAATCTAGACCAAAAGTTGGTTCTTTGAAAAGATCACCAAACTTGACAAACCTTTAGCTAGACCGACCAAGGAAAAAAGAGAAAAGACACAAATTACTAAAATCAGAAATGAAAGAGGGGATATCATTACTGACTTTACAGAATAAAAAGAATTATAATGGAATGGAAAAATTCCTAAAAAGACAAAAAACTAATGAAACTAAAACAAGAAGAAATAGAAAATCTGAATAGACCTGTAACAAGTAAAGAGATTAAACTAGTAATTTAAAAATTTCCCACAAAGAAAAACCCAGGACTAGAGGTTTCACTGGTGAATTATTCCAAATATTTAAAGAAGAATTAACACCAATTCTTTACAAACACTTCTCAAAAACAGAAGAGAAAGGAACAATTCCTAACTCATTCTGTGAGGCCAGTATTACCTTGATACCAATACCAGACAAAGATACCACAAGAAAACCACAGACCAAAATCTTTTGTGGATGCAGATTCTAAAATGCTCAACAAAATACTAGCAAACCGAATCCAGTAACATATAAAAAGGATTACACACCATGATCAAGAGGGAATTTATCCCAGGAATGCAAGGTTAGTTTAATAACTGAAAACCAATTAAGGTAATATGCCATATCAATGGAATAGACGACCAAACTCATATTTTCATCTTAATAAATGCAGAAAAAGCATTTGAAAAATCCAAAACCCTTTCATGATAAAAATGAAACCCACAGCTAACATCATACTTAAAGGTAAAAGACGGCTTTCCCCTAAGATCAGGAACAAGGTTATGATATCTGCTCTTGTCACTTCTATTCAACATTGTATTGGAGGTTTAGCCTTTGCAATTAAGCAAGAGAAATAAATAAAAGACATCTAAATTGGAGGTGACATGATCTTATATAGAAAATCATAGGGAATCCATAAAAATACTATTAGAACTAATAAATGAGTTCTGCAAGGTTGTAGAATACAATGAATATACAAAAATCAATTATTTCTATATATTAGCAATGAACAATCTGAAAATAAAATAAGAAAACAACTCCCTTTATAATAGCATCAAAAATAGATTACTTAAGAATAAGTCTAATGAAAGAAGTGCACCTGTACACTAAAAACAAGAAAATATCATTCAAAAGACCTAAATAAATGGGACAACTTACCATGTTCATGGTATTCAAGGACTTAGTGTTAAGATGGCAATACACTTCATATTGATCTATAGATTGAACTCCATCCCTATCAAAAGTATAGGCTCTAGAGTCAGGCTGCCAGCATTTAAATCCTAGGTCAGTCACTCACTAGCTGTACAACCTGGAGTAAGTAACTATTCTAAGCCTCAATTTCATCATCTGGAAATAAGGATAATGACAGTATCTACTTTATAAGGATATTGTGAAGAATAAATAAAATATTGATTATAAAGTGCTTTTTACTCCTTTAGCATATCATAAGCCTTAAGTAAACATAAGCTATTGATTATTCTCACAGCCTAGTAATTTTTTCTGGTATTTCTTTTTCCTACGATGGACCATATAATATATTAAAAATCAACTAGTGATCTATTTCTTCTTGTCAATGCCAACTGGGAATTCTGCTTCTGGGGAGGGGATTCCTAAAAGTTAACGTGATAACTTGGAGATAAAATCACTGGCCTTGGTCTCTGAAACACATATTCAAATTCTATCAGCAAAGTTTGTGTACACATATAATCTCACTGGAGTCTCAGAGAGTTGGCAGGGCATGAGCTTATCATCTGTTCTACAGATGAGAAAACTGAGGCTCTAATTAAGAAAGCTCCTTGACAGACAGTGGTCTCAAGTTCCAGTAACTTTTGAAATCTTTCTTATGTACCATTGTGATTATTTTAACTAAGTCTTTCCAACGTGCTTTGGTTATAATAACTTATTCTGAGTTCCAAATATTTTAAATCCAGATCAATTGTCTGATAGTCACAATATATGACAGATGCGTCTGGAAGATTTCAAAGTAAGTAGAGTCTTTAAAAAGATGCTTCTAGATGAACTGCTGTTTAAGATTAATATCCCAAGAACATAAGAATTAGACTCACCAACATGGAAAAATCCATGAGTCACAAATAACTTCTAAAAAAGAAAGCCAAGACAAATAAACAACTCATGTGCCATCTTTAGAGATGTCTATTGTACTTGCTACTATAAAAATTGATAATAAAAGGAAAGAATTAAGGATTTATCCTGCCTTTTCAATAGTAATTATATCTCAAAGCAACCAAAAGCCTCAGCTAATGAGTGAAAGCTCTTCTTTGTAGAAGAATGCAAGCTAATAAATATAGAAGGAATGACAGAAATAGAAGATCATTATTTTGCAACTCCTACTGAAGTAACTGATTCAGGACAAGAATCACCATCAGATAAGAAAATCTTCACATAAAAGTTTGATGGGAAACTAGATATTGATATGATACCAAAGTATCACCTCATAGAATACTTGCTATGAAAAACATAGCTCTACAATAGAGAAGACTGGCTATAAATAACTGAAAGTACTTCATCAATCTTAAGTAAGAGAGGGATAACCAGACATCATATGCCCTGTGATGTGACACCATAGACAGTTCGCAGTATCACCCATACCAAGAGTATTTAATCTGAACTATGATTAGATCTTAGATCTAACTTTCAGTTAGCAGAAAATACAAAGGACAGAAGAACCAGTTAAATAATATCACAAAGGAAAAAAAACCAAATCTGGAAAGTGAGTCATTCTATAGGACAACTGGTCTGGTCTCTTCAACAAGTGAATGGTGTGAGAAAAAATGGAGGGTGGGAAAGACTAACAGTAAAATTCAACATGTGAACCTTGACTGGATTCTGACGTGTAGAATAGCTGTAAAAGATATTTTGGGGACAATTGGAAAAATCTGAATGTGGATTGTGTATTAGATGATTATTAGGGAATTATTACTAATTTTCTTAGATATAAGAATGGTATTATGGTTATGTAAGTCCTTTTTAAAGGGATTTATGTTGAAGTTATTAGTGGTAAAACATCATGACTTCTGTAATTTATCTATTTTTGTGCTAAACTATTTTAAAGCAAATAGAGTAAACTATTAATAAATGTTAAATCTAGGTGACATGTACATAGGTTTTGGGGGAGGGAAGGTACTATTTTCTCTTACCTTCTAGTGTGCCTAAAGTTTTGTTTATAACAGAAAATTTTAAAAAGATTATTTGAGCTGGCCATAGTGGCATGGAGTCCAGTAACACAGTGGTGACTATCCAGTGAGGCTGTGCTAGTACCTGTGGTGGCAAATCCACAGTAGTGATGTTACCAGAAGGAGTGGTCTGCTGGAGGAAACTAGGCTATGCCTTGTATCTTGCCTCAGCCTGGTTCTCCAGCCTTGCCGTCAATTCTGTCAGTTAGCTGATACTTTTCTGATCCATTTATTTGTGGCTTAAATTACCCAAAAGGGTTTGTGTTACACGCCATCAAAAATTTAAAATAATACACCAAACCTACTTGATGTATAGTAGCACTCTGTGCTATACACATAAAACATTCCCCTAAAATGGATTTTTAAACTCACATACCAAGATGCATAGGATATTACAAGATATTACATGATAACATTGGAAGACACTGCATTGAAATAATTACATTTAGTCTTCAAATAGGATGACATTGAACATTCTTTTAGAAAGTAATGAGAATGATATTTTAATGGCCTAAATTCTTATAGAGATGCAAATATTGTATGGAGGTATAACATAAGACAGCACAGTGGTAGTTAGGATCTGGTGTTATCTCTGCTGCTAAATTATGCAAACAGAAGGGGCTCTGTTCAAGGATATCCACTTAAAATAGTCACCTTTTCAAGTCTCTCTATTCTTCTAATCTTTTTCATATATTAAATGCTAATATGACAAAATAAAGCAATTCACATAAACAATAGAAAAAGCATATGCAAAAAATGTTCTGGGTGTTTAAGTCAATAAATACTGAGAATCTGATATGAACTCAGAAGTATGCTATGCACTTTTTTATAAACTGTTACATTGGTGGCTCCCAGTAAACCATGACTCCTAGTATTCACACCCTGTATAATCCCCTCCCGCACTGACGCTAGGTTTGACCATGAGACTTACTTTGATCAATAAGACACTAGTAAATGTGATACAAGAAGAGGCTTGATAATTACTAGAACATCAGGGTTTGTACTTTAGAATATGCCCTCTTAGAACCCGAGACCACCATGTTGTGAGACAACCCAAGCCAGCAAATGGAGAGGCCACACCTGGAGAAGAGCTGAGGAACTGATCTGTCAGGCAGAATCAAGGCCCCATGCATATAACTTCAGCTGAGCTGTCCCATGGGCTGTCCCAGGAAGTTCCTAGCCAATTAAGGAACTCCAACTAAGGCCCCAGATACAGCAGAGCAGAATGAACCATCCCCTTTGTACTCTGTCCAAATTCCTGACCCACAGAATTACAAGTATCTTGTTTTAGTCACTAAGTTTTAGGGTGGTTTTAAACAGCAATAGATATCGGAAACAGGACCACACTATCATGTGTAGTCATTTATATATTGATAACATATCTAGAGTACTCATAAATTAGCGGCTAATGATATATTCTGAAGAAATACACCATTATTAATATTTCAAACGATCCCCACGAAGAGTTGGATCAAAGTATTCAGAGTTAAGAGGAAATACAAGCATTTATATTACAACAGTTTAAAATATACTGTTATATATGTAAAACACCCAGTCAAAAATTTGATGGGAAATTTTAAGCCAGAAATATTGAGGCTGTTATACTAACAACACTAAAAACCAAAACACCCCAATGATATCCCTGTATTAAACAGGTACTGATCATAAAACATAGTCAAAACAACCAAAGACAAAAATTAAAAATGTAGCCTGAAAATCTGGAGTCTGGGCTAGTACTTCAGCCTTATCTGATGACATCTATTACACAATAATGGCGTGCTTTGAAATCACATGCAGGACAGTTCATGGGGTGAGGTAGGCACTCAGACCCAACAGCCTGGGCAGGCAAAAGCTCTGTTTAGACAGAAATAGATTTTTGATGCTGTATTTACTATAAATGTTAATAACTTTTGCATTTCATTCACATTAAGGGTTTAAATATTTTAAAATCTAGTATCATATTAAATATTGTAATTCTTCCACTAATAATATTTTATTCATTTAAATATCAACAAATGAATAAACTGTGAAAACATGATCACCTGTTAAGGTTAAGAATGTAACGGTAGGGTAAGTATGGCATAGCAGCTAAATGCATGGTATATGAAGTGAGACTACCTGGGTTGGAATTTTGCTCCAGCACTTTTTAGCTTTTGACCATGGCTTCTCAAATCAAAAATGGGTCCAATAATAGTAACTACCTTGTAGGGTTGTTGACAGGGTTTCATGAATTAACACAGAAGAGTGTGTACATAAGATATGACAAGTAAATACTTGTTATGATTGTTACATTTTAACTTTATCAACAATAAAATGTTTCAAAAGTCAAAATTAAATGAACAATCACATTTTAAACTTTCACACTCTCTGGAAAAGGTCTCACTAAGAATGAGAAAATCAACATAAGGACTCAGTACAGTCCCTGAGACATAATAAACACTCATAATAATAGTAGAATCTTAATAGAAAAAAATTCTAAGAAATCATCTGCTTCTGCTTCTAGAATGTTGCCTTCTTATTGCTTGTATACGTAGTACCTTCTTTAGACAAACTTTTATATGAATGGTCTGTTTTCTTTTTCACAATATGCTCAAAACATTCTAGTAACTTTACCATTCCTGATAGGTCTACTTACTATCACTTTAGTGATGTTTGCCATTCTATTCTGCCTTCTAATCAGGTCTTGCTATCTTTTTAAAAATTTCTTTTCTTTGAGGTATAATTTAGATACAATGTAACAAACTATCTTAAGTGTATATAGTTCACTGAGTTTTGACAGACGTATACATCTGTGTAACCCAAATTCCTAGAATGTTTTTGTCATCTCAGAAAGTTCCCTTGCATACCTTTGCACATAATCTCTCCATCCCTGCCACATTCCCACCCTTCGCCCACAGTCTTTGCACATAATCTCTCCATCTCTGGCACATTCCCACCCTTTGCCCATTTTTCTAACAATATCTTTTGATAAGCAGAAATATTTAATTTTGTGGAAGTCCTTGCTATCCTTTTAAAGTGCAATTGATACTGAAACGGTGTAAAGTGCAATCAGAATTCTAATAATCATTTATTAAATCTAGAAGAAAATACACTGAGGCCCGAGATGAGTTTGCAGTAGGAGCCCCAGATCTGTCACTGACTTCCGATTCAAGGTTTCCTCTACTACTTTGACAAATCTCACCTGACTAAATGGCTTTCCATTTTTAAGTCTTTTTTTTTTTTTTCTGACTTATTAAGGCAACTTTGAATGACTCCCTGACTTCTAGTATTTAGCAATGCTACCTTATTTATGCAAATACATTAAGTATTATCTTGACTCCTTTTTTCAAAGTCAACAAATTGGGTATTAATGTGGAACAGGCACTCAATATACCTTCCAGGTTGCCAAAAGCTGCAAACACGTGATTCTTAAATTACCCAACAGTAGGTCCCTGTCAGGAGTTCCTCTTTGATAGGCTTTATATTGCTGGATTTCTTAAACTCGGTAGCCATCAAGTGAAATCCTGACTGAACATATCCTGCCCACACATGGGCATCTGTCTTTGTCTGTTTTTGAACAGTGGTAGAACACCAGTCAGTGAGTAATGTGATGAAAAAGAAAGCACAGTCTTTATTAGGCGGTGATGAATGAGCTGAACACTGAAATTTAAACTGGTAATAAATGGTGCTGCCTAGACTTTATTCTTTAAAACAATGTATCGTCCAGCTGTTAACTTACTCAAACCTCAAAACAAGCAAGAACTTACAACATCTCTAATCTAGTACCTTCTAAGGGAGAACAGACTGGAAAATGCATTGTCAACTGACACTTTTCTCTTTGCTACTGAAATATTACTATTCTTTACAGGCTTTTAAACATTTATAGATTTTTAGCAACATACCTATATTTTCACCTGGACTAGTTACATTAGCTAGCAATATCTGGTCCATCACAAAGTGTTATTGTATGGAGATCATTTACAGAAATAGTAAAATTTAATGCAGAATTGATTTTCAGAATTATAAAAAATGGGATTTGTTATACAGAAAGGCTGTGAAAAGACAACAAGAATAAGTCCATTTCTATTGCTTCCAAACATTCTTTCAAGTGCTTATCTTTAACTGAAACAATTTCTACAGCTTAAAACTACCACTGACTTAATATGATCTTCTTTACTTCTAATGAACATGCTATCCCTGAATGATCCAAGTCCATAAATTCTCCTGGAATTACTTTTTGCAACTAGAGCAATAAGAGAATTTCACAAATTTCTTACCCCAAATGTCACCATAAAAAACAAAAACAAAAACTTGTTGAAAAGCCAAACTATTAAAAGTTCAGACTAAAATCTAGGAATTTCTTTAAGATAAGTGTAAAAGTGGCATAACAGTTCTCAAAATATAAATACAAGGAATTGTTTTGAGAAAATTTTAAAAAGCTAACTTTATCACAGTTTTACAGTAAATGCTTTATAATATTTCTTCTAATTAGGAAAACTATTTCCATTTGCTTTTGAAAACATACTCTACAAAAGCTTTAATTAAAACATAGATATGTCAACATTTTTAAAAACGAAAATAATTAGAATAAATCAATTGTGTCCATAGTATTGATATGAGGTGGTAAGTGCTAGAATGTAATTGGCCCACCAAAGGACCCCTTTTTGCTTTTTTAAGAGATGTGAGATATTGCTAAAAAAAAAAATCATTAATGCTGCAGATTCCAGTCATTTAAAAAACCACAAAATCTGCATCCAAAAAGAATGATCTGTAAGCTTTTGGACTAATAAGGATGGTGATGTGAAAATAATTGCCCCTAAGGCAACCTTCCTCTTAATAGCTGAATTTATGTCTGATCCACTCATATTATAGATTTCTTACAAATAGCCATTTTCTTTCTTTGCTTATCCCTTAGAGGCCTAAAACAAGGCTGCAGTAAATTAGGAAAGAATTTTCTTCTATAAAAGCACGTGTGAGGGAAAATATCTAAATAAAAAAGGTTACTCCCAAGTATTTGATCTGATAGTTATTCACACTTCCCTACCCTCGTCTGTCTGGTCCTTTTAGGTAAAAAGGAAAACCTGAAGAAGCTTTTCTGAAGAGTCTTTTTGTATTCTACCAAATATCATTTATGAAATAGTCATGGTGGGACATTATTTAAGTAGGTAGAGTGTTATCAGATTATCCTCAACTGCTCACTGTGCAGGCTTGCTTTGGTCATTATTCAATAAACGTTTATCTCTGTAAGGTTAAAAGAAGATGTTCTACTTGTTTGAGCCTCATAGCACTTGGTTTTGATTCGTAGAGTACAACTATACCTTACACATTTCTTATATTGCTCTCAAAGAAGCAATAAATTCATTGAAAACTCTATTTTAAACACAGAACTAACAGAGCCCTGCTCTGTATCAACACTAGCTACATAAGGTGAAGCAGCTACAAAGCACCTGATCATATGTTACGCCAACATGTTCGGAGAAAGATGTATATTTTCTGGTTGCAAACACAAAAGTCTCTTAGAATGTTGATTTCATTCATTGCTAACAAAATCCTACTTGAAACATTCTTCTGTAATAATTACTTAGGAGTGAAAACTTTCTACTCTCTTACTTTCTTATTTATTCCCAAATTATTTTTTTCAAATATGACAAGGGAATAAATCTCTTTTTCAAAAGGCCAAGAATTGCTAATTGTTAGACTATTAATATTGAGGTTACCAAGCAATTATTCAAGATAGCAAAAGTTTAAACATGACCATACTAATTATAAACTTGGCTCAGAGCACCAGTGAGCTCATATCAGCCTGTAGACACTGCAGGGGAGGAAAGGAGAAGAGACAACCTAATTCTACAACTCTAAATGTAGTAAACTAGATTCTCTCTTCTTGACAAGATTCATTAAAAAAAAAAATCCAAAAATCTTAATTCCTAGGTGCACTTAGTAGTCTTCTTCTAGAGGAATTAGGATGTTTGTCCTTCACAACTGTTGTAAAAGATTGCTGGAAACAAAGAGAGAAGCACACTACTTAAGCCATGGATAGTTTATGCCCTAAGCTAGGACAGTGATGAGTATTTATGAGAATGACACATAAAAGTCAATGTTAGTGCTGAAAATAGGAATATTAATAGAGCAACAGCCATAAGAAGAGCTATTTCTAAGATATCTTCTTTATTTTATCCCAAAGCACAGAACATTGACTCTATTAATAATCGCTATTCAAGATCAACTTTATAAAGCAAACACTTCATGAAAACATAATATAAAGTTTTAGTACATCTCAACCATAAGCTTTTATAAAGTAGCAGCTATGCGTAGGGTATTGCACAAGGCACTGAAGTCAAAATTATGTCAGTACTCCTCGCACCCATTCAGATGACTACTGTCAAAAAAATCAAAACAAACAGAAAATAACAGGTGTTGCAAGGATGTAGAGAAATCAGAACCCTTATGCAGTGTTGGTGGGAATATAAAATGGTGCAGCCACTATGAAAACACTATGGCGGTTCCTCAAAACATTAAAAGTAGAATTAGCTTATGACCCAGCAATTCCGCCTGTGGGTATATATTTAAAAGAACTAAAAGCAGAATCTCAAAGAGATATTTGCACACTCATATTCATAGCAGCATTATTCACAATAGCTAAAACGTGGAAGTAACCCAAGTGTCCATCAATGGATGAATGAATAAACAAAATGTGGTACATAAATACGACTGAATATTATTCAGTCTTAAAAAAAAAGGAAACTCTGACATATACTATGATCTTGGATGAGCCTTGAGGACATGATGCTAAGTGAAATAAGCCAGACACAAAAAGACAAATACAGTCTGATTCTTCCTAGATGAGGTATCCAGAGGAGTCAAATCCATGGAAACAGAAAGTAGAATTGTAGTTGCCTGGAGCTTGGGAGGAAGGGAAAATCAGGAGCTGTTTAATGGGCATACAGTTTCAGTTCCGCAAGACGAAAAAGTTCTGGAGATTGGCTGTACGACATGAATATACTTGACACTACTGAACTGTACACTTAAAATGGTCAGGCTGGTAAATTTTATGTTATCTGTATTTTACCACGACTAAAAACAAAACTTTTTTTTGGTCAGGAAGGTTGGCTCTGAGCTAACATCTGTGCCAGTCTTCCTCTATTTTATGTGAGTGCTACAACAGCGAGGCTTGCCGAGCGGTGCTAGGTCTGCGGCCAGGATCCAAACCTACAAAACCCGGGCCGCCAAAGCAGGGTTTGCAAACTTAACCACTAAGTCACCGGGCCAGGCCCCAAAAAGATTTTTTAAAAAGTGAATTCCAGCGGGGAACGAGACAGAAATTATGTCACTATTTTGCATATGACAGTGCTCAATAAATATCAAGTGAATTAAATTCTTGATGATATGCTGAAATAAGGTCCAGAAGTTTTGCACTGCTCCCTCAGAGGAAAGCAGGGGTTCATTATTTGAGTCAAAAGGAACCTTAAAGTTCATTTCTTATACCCTTCAAAAAAAGTCCACTCCCTCCCCCACAACACTTCTGTCAGAGGGCCACTAAAATCCATCTGAACATTTGTACTTCTTTGTGATAGGGCAGCTCCATTCCATTTTGGGCCTGGTCTACCTGTTAGAAAGTTTTTCCCTATTGTCGAACCAAAATCTGCCTCCTAGTAACTTTCATCCATTGATCCTGGTTCTGTCCTAGGAGCTCTAAAAAGGATAGAAATAACCTAGTTCTTCTTTCATATGAACACCTTTCAATACAAGGGGTTAGGGGACGATGCCATAATAGCATAGTCTCTAGTTTCTTTGCTATTAGTGCATTGCCCTGAAGAATGGACAACAGGACCCACATAATTCTAGGTCATTCTCTTTTAAAATAGACTTCAAAATATTCTGATAAGATGTTTTCAAAGGAATGTTAATTCATTTGCAATCATTTATAATTTTTTGGTATTCTTTCTATTTGAAAATGCAAGCTTTTAATTTAATAACTATTTTACTTCTTGACTCACCTGTGGCCAGACACTGAAACTCCATTTGACTTTTTTCCTTCCCCAAAGTGGCTCTCACACATCTAATAAATGCTGCTAGCAAAGTGCTCTGGGCTGAGGTTATGAAAAAAGCAAATATCTTATTAGTAGCCATTTATTTCATTTTCATTTGTGCTGGAGATTTTAGCTGTTCAGCACTTACACAATCTAAAGTGATTAAAAGGTTTTTAGTCACTGTGATATTGGGTTCACTTGTGCACATATAAACATGAATTAAACCTAGACATTAGTTAGCAGCAGACACGAAATTACTGAAGCACTCTAACCAATTACTTATGTTTTCATCTCTACGGAAATCTCTCGTGTTTTATATCAGTGAAAGTTTATTTCAGGAAATAAGAAAAGTAATTTAGGTAACAATATCATGTTATTAAAATAATAACAATAGGCTATGCTCTCGAAATTATATTGATAGGCTATGTTATGCACTGAAATAATTGCTTGCAAATTTTTTGAAGTCTGGTTTCAAGCACTTAATTGAAATTTTTATTAGCTGCTAAAAGGGTTGGAATTCACCTGAAAAGGGAAAAGAAAATCAGTAAAATAACTTAAATGTGATTAAGTTTTCAACACAGAATAAATGAGTGCCTAACTGCTTGCACTTAGTAAGTGTTCAATAAGTCTTGAAATGAGCAAAGATTTTTACTCTGTATCTTTTGTTTAGCATTTCAATGAAATCATACAACTAAGTTTCATATTTCTCAAAAATTTTCCAGTACATTTTATTTAAAAAAAGGAAAATCAATGTTGGTACTTGAGTGGCTACAACTCCATTTCCATTGTGATTTTCTAGTACTATAAAAAATTCTGCTAATGTTCAAAAAGAGATAAGCAAGAAATTTCCCTTTGGAAGCATCCGGGATCTTCCCAAAATCAAAATCTATAGATTCCTTTCATTTTCAACCTAGAAAACAAGGTTCTTCTCTTGTTAGAATTCTTTCTACTATATGCAGATATAACAAAACATTTATATAACATAAAGTTTTATTGGAATGGAGGGTAAAAAAAGGACTGATTTCTGGATACTGCTAATCTCTCTAGGGAATTACGTCACTAACAGAGTATGTTTGAGACTAAACTTGCAAATGAAATGCCTTAACACTCAAAAAAACCAAAACAAAACACACCAACTCAATATGATTTAAATAGAGTTGAGACGCTAAAATGAATACTCTCTCAGGTATGTAGCAAAACCTTGGTTCTATTCTCTCTTGTATAGAAAGTTTTCTTTAATTTTCCATTGTGGTGAATTTGGAAGACTATAAAGGACTCTCTGAGTTTCCTGATAATATACAGTAGTGATCTTTTCAGAATCATAAAATAAATGAAAAAAAGCAGAGGTGTTAAAATCTTACGCAGCCTCAGAATTCTTGCCGAACAAGTAAAGCTAACATCTGGCAAAAATATTTACTCTCTTCTTTTTCACTGACATATACAAGTGACAACCAATGGGCGGGGGTTTTCCAAGACATATCATCTCATAAAAATACAGATTCCCCAAAGAATCCCTATACAAGATATTGAAAAGTTAAACTTCATAACATTAACATTAATGGAGATTGTTCTCACGTAAACGTTCCCTTTAAAGTGAACCTTTACAGGGGCTGGCCCCGTGGCCGAGTGGTTAAGTTCGCGCGCTCCGCTGCAGGCGGCCCAGTGTTTCGTCGGTTCGAATCCTGGGCGCGGACACGGCACTGCTCGTCAGACCACGCTGAGGCAGCGTCCCACATGCCACAACTAGAGGAACTCACAACGAAGAATACACAACTATGTACCGGGGGGCTTTGGGGAGAAAAAGGAAAAAAAAAAATAAATAAATTAAAGTGAGCCTTTACAAAGGACTTGAAGATCTAGGGTTTATTGGCAAAGGCATTTTGAGGAAGAATAGAATTTGAAAAACTATACTAGAACTCATCACCTGCTATGGTAAGGAGTTGTAGATTTAATTCCGTTCACTGGGAGCCATTAAAGAAATATGAGTAAGGAGGATTGATATGAATAGAGCAGCATTTTAGGAAAACTACTCCACCAACACAGTAAAGGCCAGATTGAAAGCTGAAAGAAGGGAAGCCAGTTATATTACATTATAAGCCAGGGGTCAGCAATACTCCTGTAGAGGACAAGATAGTAAGTATTTTAGGCTTTGTAGGCCCTATGGTCACAATCACAACTACTCAACTCTGCCACTGTGGCGTAAAAGCAGCAATAGACAAAATGTAAACAATGAGCGTGGCTTTGTTCTATTAAAACTTTCAAAATCAGATGATTCAAAAAACAGGTAGCAGGATGGATTTGGTCTGTAGGCTGTCGTTTGCCAATTCCTGCTCTAAGTCAAAAATAAAAACTAGAACTTGGCAAATACAGTGGCAATGAAGATGTAAAGAAATTGATCTTAGAGATTTAAGTGGAAGATTTGGTAGGTTTTGGTGACTGACTAGCTGTAGAGGTAGACATTACAGAAATATGAGTCTAGGATGACTTCCAAATTTCTAGCTTGGGCAACTAGGTGGGTGAGGACATAGTCACTGAGAGAGGGGCTCTAGGATGGGGAGAAAGTTTGGTAAGAATGGTGATAATTTCTGTTTGGCTATGTTGAATGTGAAGTTTCTTGTGGGACATTTAATTGAGACAGTTTTTTTTTTTTTTAACGATTTTATTTTTTTCCTTTTTCTCCCCAAAGCCCCCCGGTACATAGTTGTATATTCTTCGTTGTGGGCCCTTCTAGTTGTGGCATTGTGGGACGCTGCCTCAGCGTGGTTTGATGAGCAGTGCCATGTCTGCGCCCAGGATTTGAACCAATGAAACACTGGGCCGCCTGCAGCGGAGCGCGCAAACTTAACCACTCAGCCACAGGGCCAGCCCCTAATTGAGACAGTTTTAAAGTGAGGGGATATAATGAAGCAGAAATAGTGAAGTATAGCATGCTTCTCCACCTATACACCTTATCAATCACCACAGCCTTTCAATCCTTCCTTATAAAACTCTCAAATTCCTCTTCCCATTTCCAATGCCTTAGTTAGCTCTTTATGACCTGGGTTATTAGGATAGCCTCAGAATCGGTTTTCCAGGCATCAAGCCCTGGGCCTTCTAATACACTGTCTACGCTATGACCAAAGGCACCATTCTAAAATGTAAATCTGATCATGCTCTCCCCGACTCCCATGCTTAAAACTCTTCAACAGCTCCCCAACAACGCATAAACCCTTTTATGATCTGACTTCTATCTACCTGCTGTTGACAAATAGTAACAAGCAAGCATAGCATGTAGTTCTTTTTTGCCTTTATACAGTGTGCACTGCTACCTTCAGCTGAAAAAATCTGCCTCATTGAAAGACTTACAGAAATTATGCCAAAATATTAGCTACTCTATACAGACAGTGAATTTTTTTTTACCTCTGTTTTCTAAAATGTCCTTAGTGAGTACATATTGCTTTTTTTAATAAAAAGGGAGAGGAAGTTAAAAACACACACAAGACAACAACAAAATCCCTTTTCTGCCAACTCCTTCTGATCAGTCCTTTGGAAGGCTTCATCTTCACACCCATTATCCCTTGAGGACACTGCTTAGGTGCAGTAGTCATTCTCCCCCTTCTGGCTCCTTCTGCTGCTCCTCCTGAGCATCCTGCAGAGCTCAGTTTTCTGCCTGGCACACTTAGCCATTTGTTCCACCACACTGACTCCCAGACACAGACTTGGAGATTTGGCTTTGGAGAGGGCAAACCTGAAGGTCTATGTCCCTGGCAGGAAACTCTTCCGCAGTAGTTTCCTCCCAAAGACAGTCCTTAGAGATTAGGTCTAAGGGAGTTTATAATTTGCAGCCTTCTGGCCACAGATAGCCCTGCTCAGGCAGTTACCATGTCCTTTGTAAGAGGTGTCAGGAATCCTCTTTGATTCCATCCTCTTTGGGCACTCAATCAGTTGCCATGTCTAGCTGCCATCTCTTCTTTCACAACCAACTTTTTCACAACTTTTCTTTTCTGTGTTCAAGTGCTTTAATTTCTTTCTTGTATAACTGCCCCAGATTCCTAACTGATCTTTTTGCCTCCAGTCTTCCATCACTGTAATCCATCTTATTAATGTAGTGCTCAGAAACCTCAAAAAAACCTTTAAAAACCTCCAAAAAAAAGCTGAAACAGTCTGCCTCAAGATCTCCACACTCCAGCCTAACAGGTCTTTTCGATTTTTGCCTGTGGAGACAGTTGGGCCTCTCCTAGTTCCCTCACCAGGCCCCATGCTTTCCTGCATCCAGGTACTGCCTCAAATCCCTTCCAAAAAGGAATGACCTCTTTCTACCTGTCATTATGCTACTCAGTTTTTAAGGCCTAGCTTAAATGCAACTTACTTCGTTCAACTATCCTTGCTCACAAAAGTCAACTTGAATTCCTTTAACACTGCTTATATCATACATGCTTACTCCCTAACTTCTGTCCCCAGCTCCTGAAGCTGGGTACCTGAGGGTTACTGTAGATATTAAACCAATTTTCTGTTTTCCTGTTTAACTTGAGGGGTGACTCAGGGCTATCTAGGATTTGTCAGCTTATTTTTCGTAAGAAAGAGAATGACCTCAGAGGTTGAGAACACTGGCTGGCTGGCCCTCTGTTGAAGCCCTGAAGTCAGACTGCCCAGGGGCTTATGAGGAGTGACCCTTTCATTTCCCCAAAGCTCCTCCTGCCAAGACCCTTAGCTCTATAAAACCCTCCTGCTTTCTGTACTTGGGGAAGCGGATTTGAGCGAATCCTGGCTCCCACCTACTTGTTTTGGCTAATTCGAATAAATCTTCCTCCATCTCCCAGCATCGATGTCTCAGTGTTTGGCTTACTGTGCTTCAGGCACATGAATTTGAGATTAAGAGGTTTGGTATCACCTCGTCTCATACTTCCTTATACTATAGCTTTTTTATCCTCATCTTCCTCATTCTTGGAATCCTCACAGGGGCCACCATAATTCAATGTACAGTAGATAAATACTGAATGAAAATTTTTTCTCTAAAAATATTTTAAGGACCAAGACTTTATCCTTACATCTCTAGCCTCTATTCACCTAATATATTTAAGGGCCTAATGAAAGTACTTACAGAAACAAGTACTTTACTTACTCACTCATTCAAGAAACATTTCTTGAGCACCTAGTATACGTCAGGCATAGAGGTTGGGAATTTATAAAGAGGACTGAATTAAAATTATGAAAATGGTCTGTGACATAAGAAGAAAAATATATATTTGGTCTCTGGCCCTGGTTTCTGACACAGAGCTCCTAAAACCCTTGTAATTTCCTGAGTGATGGAGGTGATAGGAGCATTTTACACTTAACTCCTAAATTCCTTGGAATTTCCTGGGTGATAGGAGTGTCTTTTGTTCTAAGGAGGCAACTCTTAGGTTAACTTGATAGCTTCAGGATAGGGGCTGGTCACCAGAAAGACCGATTAAAAGCTTGGAACTTTCAACCCCATCCCCCATCCTCTGGGGAGGAGAGGCTAGAAATTGAGTTAATAATCACTCATTCCTATGTAATGAAGCCTCCATTAAAATCCCTAAAATACGAGACTCTAGAGCTTCTGGGTTGGTGAAAGTGACGTGGGCTCAGCAAGCTAAGGAGTCGAAAGATTTCTTGGACTCTCAAGGTGTGCTACTAGTGCTCCTTTATTCAGAGAGTAGCATGGGGGCAGGACCCATGGGCAGTGAAGAGCTGCAATGTGTTGGCGGTTAGGGCTTAATTTATAAGGCATGGGTACAAGACTTATTTTTACCAGACAAAGGAAAGATGATGTAAAAAGTCATTAAAATGGTATCAGTGTAGGTGGGGTCTGGTTATTGTATGGTCGTATAACTTTAGATATGAATCGGGTCATATAGATCAGCATGTGGGCCAGGATGCCTTGGGCTTCTCTCTCTGGAGCAGCCTTGATCCACATCAAAAGCATCCATGTGCTAGGAGGGTGGTATACCCTAAATTCCACGGGGTCAGAAGCTCCTGTGCTTGAGACCCTTCCAGATCTCATGCTGTATGCCTCTTCATCTGGCTGTTCATCTGTATCCTTTATAAAATCCTTTATAATAAACCTGTAAACAAAAGTGCTGCCCTGAGTTCTGTGAGCCATTATGGCAAATTATTGAACCTGAGAAGGGGGTTGTGGGAATCTCAGATTTATAGCAAAGTCAGAAACGTGGGTAACCTGGGAATCCACTACTTGCAATTGGTCTCTGAAGTGGGGGACAGTCTCGTGCGACTTGAGGGTAAAAAAGCTTCAGTATAAGGAAGTATGGGATGGGGAAGGGGACAGAACTTAGGGAGAAAGTATGTATGAAACCTGTGAGATGTGCACTAACTCTAGGTAGTAAATATTAGAATTGAATTAAATTGTAAGACACCTATTTGGTGTCCATGAAGAATGGCTTGGTGTGGAAAACCCACACATTTGGTGTCAGATGTGTAGTGAGTAGAGAAACAGTTTTTTCTTTCATAGTCCAACCTTGTGTTGTTTTGAAAGATTCTTTTCCCATCAAAGAAGAAACAGACCAGACAACTTCTCAGTTTCTCTTGAGTCAAGTTTTCATAATGATTCATTATTTTTCATGACTACTCTAAGCACCTATGACACATTCAAACCTGAGTATAAAAATCATCCTAAATTCAAATATAAATGACTTTATAAATTTGGTCAATTTAGATTACCATACTTTTCTGTTCCCTTTCTTTGGTGCAAAAAATCAAGGGCTTACTAGGTTATTCTAACATTCAGAGTTATAAATTTCAGCTTTAATACTTATGGGGAAATGGGCTTTCCAGAACACTTGTAAGTTAAGAGGCAGAGGACACCTGGGTATTAACTTTGCTTTCTCCTTCTTGAGAAAGTGTCCCTGCTGACACTGAGTTTGGTTCAAGAACCAGGAAAGTCTGGTAATTATAAACATTCCCTTAAAAGGAAGCCCACAGATTGTTAGTTCAAATTCTTCTGGAATAGTGATGAAAATGGAATAGCTCACAGATTGTCAGTTTTCTAAGAACAGCGAATATAAAGGGTAGTGACATAACAAGAAATGAACTTTCCTGATTCAGGGACTCTATCTTGCATGTATATTTTTATTAGCAACTGCTGATCCCTATTAGGGGCCATGGTGGCTAAGAGAAGCTATGTTGAGATATGTTGCATCTGCTCTTGCCCTGACTTTACTTCTGATAAAATACTGGATCTTTGGTTAATTCTAAAACTGGAAAGCACACATATGTATGTATGTATGTATGTATACATGTTCTTCTCCTGTCAATCTGTGACCCCCAAAACGTAGTACTTGACTTAGAGAAAAACTAAGATAGATAAGGCAATCTAATCACCTTAAGTTATGCTAATTACTCAGGAATAAATCAATTATGTGATCAACGCTAATTGTAGAGAATGCTCGTTTGATTAATTGAAGAGAGTTACTCTTAAGTAAGGAGAACTCTTGATCATGGAACAAAATGTAGATAATTAAAGAATCTCCAGGAAAAATGTAGTATTAGTAAGGTACTTTTTAAGAGAAACTTCAACTTTTTAGAAATGATACCTCAAAAAACAGAATAGGTTAAAAAATCCTTCCAAAGGAAATATTACTAAAAGTTTTCAACTTCAAAAATACTTCAAAAGAAACAGTTTCTAGAACCAGCAACAACTTCAGATTTCACATTTTGGAACAAGTTCAGCAAAACTACACACTAAATTAGTAAGTTGTAAAGTTGTAAAACTCTAAATGAGAAAGATCCCTATGAGCCGTTTTTGTTTTGTTTGCTTGTTTTTAATGTCCAAAATGGATAAAAGAATAGTAAAATGGATTTTGTTAAGCCTGGACTTCTTTCTTGTTGGCCTAAGGAGAAGCCATTTTGCTATATAATAAGAATTAAAACTAATGCTAGATATTAAACACAACTTTACTGAAACCTTTTCTGGTTTCCTTATGAAAAAGCGACTGATTAGAATTTTCCTGTGATTTTTAAAAGCAAATTTGGCACTTAGCAGCCAAAGTAAGCAATGGAGTCACATTAAAAATTTATCAGTGTACAAAAGGTTTTTTTTTTTTAAAGTTAACTAACATAAAGTAAGCTATTGAAGATTTTAACATCTTTAAATCTCCGTCCCCAAAGCCAACAATGTAGTTCCATGTCATAAAGATTACAATAGTGCCATTTCACACCGAAGGTGTTATAATTCCTTCCTGAAATAAAGTGAGCCTCTGATATATCTACTTTTATGCAAAAAATAAATTTGTAAACCTTAAAAGCTAAACCTCATTCCAGAAATGCAGGAGGGCTAATTTTCTGAGGTTTTCTCATTTGTACCTGGAAAAGTCTTGAACTTGAAGGACTTGTGAACCGCAATTACGCACACCCACAAATGGCCTACTGCAGACACGAATATTTGTTTATAACATTTGGTGGGTATGAAGTGGTAAGCACAAAAGCCATCCTTTTGAAACTTTTCCTGGCGTATGGAAAATCTTAGTTTCTCATTTACGTAAACCAGTCCTGTAACTCAGATAAATACAACTTTTTAAGAATAGAAACATTACAGCAGCCTTGCTTTTCCTCAGCTAAACTTAGAGCATTCAACGATGGGTACACTTTCTGGGCTCCTTCTGCAAACAAATTTAAAAGTACTGAAAAACAACCAAGGCTTTACATCACAGAATAACAGATTTAGGAACTAAGACTGGAGAAATGTTACAAACAGTACTGTTACCCTTTCGGGTGATTTAAACAGCAAGATTTATTGTCTCTTTCTAGTCTAAATTTTAAATCATGGATTTTGTCAAAGGTTAGTGCTAACTCACATCAAATTAGGCTTGATGTGACTGGACCAACTCACTCCTAACCACATACCAAAAGCAGGAAAATGACTTCCCTTTTTTTTTTAAAGATCACATGCCTGGGACCTCAGCAAGGAGTATTATTATTAAAGGGAAAGCTCCATGTGGTTCCAAGAATGGTAAAAACATCTTCACAGAGGAAACTCTTGATTAGCAATTGAATGAAAGTAAAAACACAACAGTTAAGTGAAATCTAAAAATAGAACATATCACATAAAGCTCTGCAAAGCCACAGTGAACAATCAGTGCTATTTGTGCCTGACTGCTTGAGATTCACCTCTTTTCTCCTTCCTGTCCATTGTCTTCTAGAGCCAGCAATAGACATTAGGCCACCTCAAAACTGTAGGACTTGTAAACACTGAAAAAAAAGTAGGGCCTCAGCAATATTCAAACTTAACTGTAAGCCATTTGCGGAAGGTTCACTAGATATTGTTGTTATTTATAAATGTGATAAGAATAATATACTCTCAGGCCAGTGCCTTAAGTGTGATAATTAAATACTTATTTGAATACAGTATTCAAACATTATTAAAGTAGATGTGGGATATAATTTATAAACTAGTTTGCTTCTGCATTAAATATTTTCTTCTTGAGCTGCGCAATTTAATGTCTATCTATTTTATCACCAAAATTAAACTAGCAAGTTTAAAATCTTTGTTTGGGTTGATTGCCCACATTTCAAGAGTCCCAAGAATTAAGATAGGCTCACAAAGAAACAAGAGATATAGAAACAACATGTACCATGACGAGACTCAAACTTTTTTTCTTTAGGCAAGAATACAGTGGTCTCTCATTAAAAAAATGTAAAATAGGGGCTGGCCCCGTGGCCGAGTGGTTAAGTTTGCGCGCTCCGCTGCAGGCGGCCCAGTGTTTCGTTGGTTCGAATCCTGGGCACGGACATGGCACTGCTCATCAGACCACGCTGAGGCAGCGTCCCACATGCCACAACTAGAAGGATCCACAACGAAGAATATACAACTATGTACTGGGGGGCTTTGGGGAGAAAAAGGAAAAAATAAAATCTTTAAAAAAAAAAATGTAAAATATAAGGATATCCTATAAAACAAGTCACCAGAATAGTCTGATCAATTTTGCTAGAGGCTATCTGTAGAAGTTTAGAGGAAAAAGTAAATTATTGAAAGAGAATGGATCTGCCATACAGTGAAAGAAAGAATGTTAATATGAAATTTAAGTTGTATCAAAAACTTGACCATCTATTCATAGCAAATTATTCCTTCTAGTAGAAACAAATCCGAGTTACCTATATTTAGCAATATAGCATCATAGAGAAATATACAGCTATTTCCAATGCTAATTTACATAATGGAAAGTGGAAAAGTGTGCTGTTTCCACGTCTCAAGCCAAAGTATATAATTATCTTTGCCAAACGTTCAGCAATCTACAGCATTTGAATGCATAAGATATCCATAGCCAGGATTACATCTGTTTTATGGACATGCATGTAACGGGAAAGAGGAACACAGATTTAACCTATAACCCTCTAAAAATGTGATTTAAACTTTTACTTTACATAGAAAATAATCATTCATTTATTTAGTAACTCTTTGAAAAGTAAATTTTCCAATTATAACTTTGGAAGATGTTTACTATCTAAAGACACTATGCTAATATATACTGAGTAAGTTGTGTGGAAATATCCTATTGTTAGAAAAGTCTCTTCAGTCTACTATTATATGCCTGAAAGAGTAGTTTTCTATTTAGCAAGATAAAATTACAGTTATAAATCTAGAAACCATAAGAAAACACACATTTATGATAATGTTCTCCATTTCTGTTTTGTTAATTCAGATTTTAAAAGGTGTGTCTATACTATTAAGAGGGAGACCTATGCAGGCTCCAGAAACCTTCAGTTGTTTTGGCGGTGGGAGCCAGGGGAACTCTCAGAATTACAAACTCTTTTCCTGTTCTACAACTGAATCCAAGGACAATCTTTAGAAACAATTCTTGCTTCACCAAATATGAAGTGCGCTTTTGGAGATGGCTCAGGGGAAAGGATTAAGAGCTTAGGTGTACACAAGTCTGAAGAAACAGCATAGTAGAAGCATACGAATGGGAGACTTTTGGATCCTAGGTATAGAATACATATGTGTCCTTGGAGTTTACAAAGAAACACTTTAGTTTCAATCAAATAACAGCAGAACATACAAGAAAGGACATACATCAGTAAAAATAAAGTTCAGATAAGTGCTCGGCAATCTCTCCTCTTTCCTTCTGAATGTGTCACTGCACTGAGCATTACCTTTTGGCCAGGCTGAGAAGACGGATCAGCATCTAGTCTAACTCAGAGTGAAAGGCGTTTCATAGAACTCCAAAAACCAAATTATAAACATGAGGTTAAAACAAAATATGAAATTATTCCAGAACTTTTGCAGGGTCCTAGCAAATTACATCAAAGTTTCCTTGGTTAAAAAAAAATAATAAAAGTTCCTTTTGTGTTTATGATATGTATGAGAATATTGAGATAGTATGAGGAGACATATCAGAGCTTTATAGAAGAGTTCATTTAAAGTTCGAATCAGAAAAGAACAAGAGTTTTGTTGCTGGTTACAAAGGTGACAGAAAAAATTGTACTTATTACCCTTTTAGGCAAACAGACAATACAATAAACGTTGAAATTTTTCAAATAATTAATTTGGTTTTATTTTCTTTAGAATGTACAGTTTGAATATTCATGATATAACATAATTTCTTTTAAAAGGGGAGGGCAAATTTCGCGGTTACTTCCACAAAAACATTGATGTTGATTCCCGCCCCCCCATCTCATATTTCGTGATACCACATAAATTCAGGTAATTGTTAATTACTATTCTAACAGAATAATTTCATTGGTATAATTGATCAATAGCATAAAGGCTCCTGTTGGCTCCAAAAGTATGGTTAAGCTACTTTTACTTGCAATCAAAAGTTCTGGCAAATGTGTTCAAAACAGATAGAAGCAATCAATAGCTTGTGTGTTCTGGATAAATGATGGATTTAACTTAAGCAAACACTAATTTTGACTATATTCAGAGACTCAACATTTTCCTCCTACACTGTGGGGCAAAGACGATAATTAGCCTCTTAGCACAAAGCTCTGGATAAAAACCATACAAAAAAAAAAAACAAAGACTTTGAGTGTGTCACAGAGTTAACAACCTTCAAATAAATTTAGGATGCAAAGAATACATGAACTGAAAGCAAAAGCCTACAGAAAGCAACAAAATTGGTTGTTTAACTTTTTAGACTAGCCAAGTTGCACCATTATTTGACACTGAACACAAAAACAATCCAACAACCTCTTTATATCACACTGAAAACACCTCTCAAGGCCATTAAAACTGAAGAAGGAATCTTCTCAAAAGCACACATGGATCAATAAGAGAACCCAGTTATAGAATACAGATGGACATATTTACTCCTCCATCAGTGCTATCAAAGCAATTCAAAATATACTCTGCAACCTGAAATGGTATAAACAAGATATAAAAGAACTGTCTCTGAGGGTCTTCAGAACTAAAATATGTTCATCTATTTGGTCTGGTCTAATTATAAGCTGATTTGAAAGCAGTGAAATGAATGGAGTTTTCAAATATCCAGAATTAATGGAATACATACATAAATCTGTATAATAGAAAATAACTTGTAAACACATAGGCTTACTCTACATCAGGTACTATTTTAAGAACTTAATGTGTATTAACTCATATGCTCACACGAATCCTATGATACAGTGCCATTATAAGCTCACTTTACAAATAAAGCTGAGGTAATTATTTGTCCTAGAGCTCTTGATCACACAGCTAGGCAGAGCTAGATTCACTTGGTTCTGGAGTCTGTGCTCTATCCTCTTAAATCACTACACAAGCAGTTCTCAAAGTATGG
Source organism: Equus caballus (assembly GCF_041296265.1). Taxonomy (NCBI): domain Eukaryota; kingdom Metazoa; phylum Chordata; class Mammalia; order Perissodactyla; family Equidae; genus Equus; species Equus caballus. Next base: position 23,176,136 of record NC_091704.1, read on the forward strand.
CTCATAGACCTTGGAAAACCCTGAAACCATTTCCAGAGAGTCCATGATGTAAAAACTATTTTAATAATAATATTAAGATGTGTGCACCCTTTTCACTGTTTTGACATTTGCACTGATGGTACAAAAGCAACAGTGGGTAAAACTGCTGGAACCATACTGCAAAACAAGGCAGTGGCAGCACACTGTGCTGGAAGTCATTGTAGTCATCACTGCCGGGCACTCACAGTAAAGAGTAAAAATGTTTTAAGCCAGTTTCACTTAAGAATATCCTTGATGAAGCAGTAAAAATTATTAACTTTATGAAATTTCAACCCTTGAACACAATAGTTTGTGTGATGAAACTGAAGTATGCACAATGTACTTTTACTGCATACACAAGTATGATAGTTGTTTTGAAGAAAAAAGTGCAATTATTTGAATTGTGAGTTAAAACAGTCAGGTTTTCTTTTTACGGTACACCACTTTTATCTGAAAGAAACTGACAAACTTTGGTTATTTTGATTTGGGAACAAAGCGATCTTCTCAATTCAAGGAATAAGATTAAAAATATTCCTTGACAATGATAAAATTTGAGACTTCAAGGAAAAAAATCTTTTAGAAAGCTCAAAACCACTACCATAAGACTGCCCAAACACTGGAAGACTCTGGAGAGCGGTGATGATATTAACGAATGTGATCTTCCTTGTTCTATATTGTACAGCAAAATGTATCAATGTTTGGAAGATCTGCATAACTTGACGGGCCGATACTTTCTAAATGACCAATGCATTATGTTACAAAATCAAACTTGGGTAAAAGATCCATTTAAAGTGCAAAATAAACTCATGGATTTTAATGTATAACAGATGATGAAGTTTATTGATTTCACATTGCATGTAACCTATAAGAAATTACTACTTGTTGAGTTTTAGTATAGTATCAAAGAAGAATAACCATAATTATCTGAAAAGTTTATTAAATTCTCCTCTCTCCTCAAAGTATGCATCTGTGTAAGGCCATATTTTCCTCCTATAATTCAACCAAAACAACACAGTACATGCTGAATGAAGAAGCAGATATAGGAATCCAGCTGCCTTCTATTAATCGATTTGTTAAAGAGATTTGCAAAAATGTAAAACAATATCACTCTTCTCACTAAATGTTTTTAATTTGGGGAAAAAATACCTATTTTATCTAAAATATGTGTTACTTATGTTAAAATATAATGGAGTTTATTGTTATTTTTAAGTATATTAATAAATATTTTTCAAATTTCTCAGTATTAACATCTAGTAATGTAAATATTGAGATATAAACTCTCAAAACACAAAAGCTCTTTGGGGTCTTCATTAATTTTTAAGAGTGTAAAGGTTCCTGAGACCAAAAAGTTTGAGAACTGCTGCAGGAAGCTACATGTCTCTCCTCTACACTTGTGACTGTGTGTGTCCATGTACACACGGAGGGGATGGAGGGAACAAGAGCCTTCGGCTGCTTCTCTATTTCCTACTCATCTTCTGGAGCTTGGTTTTGCTTCTGAAGTAGGATTCCCTACTTTCCTACTGGGAAGAGAATGTCCTGACCACAAACACGAAAAGGACCTTGGCAAAGTAGAATTCTATAATTCAAGAAACAGTTATCAGCATTAAAAAAAAAGTAGTATTTTGACTAAGCAGAAAAACAGTAATAATAAATTAGAAAGCTATGAGGGTCAAACGACCAGAAAACCTGTTTGAGCATTCCTGAATGTTTGAAGAACACAAAATTAAACGTGTGATTCACAAACAAACCATATTTATAATGTAAGACAAATATTGAATAAGTACAACATAATATAATATACCACCTATTCAAATCCTATCTATCCTTGAAGATCCAGCTGAGATATAAGCTTCTTAAAATACGCTCGAATCATATAGCAGGTGCTCGATAAATGTTAACGGAAAAAATAAATGAATGATTAAAATGATTCTCCTTCCTCAAACCTGCCATTAAAATTATTGTCAGGATATCTTCAACAATCATGTATGTGTGCCTTTGTGTGTAGTTCTAATGGCATTTCATAGATTTTATGCACACACACACGTGCACACATACTTTTGTATACATATACAACTGTAGGTTACATGTTGATTTCTCAATAGCTTTTTTTTCCCCTAGTGGCATTCCAATAGATCCCAAATTAAATTTCCCAAACTGGGAAAAACCAACGATCAATTACAGCCTGTATCTATAGGAAAATTTTCTTAAACTCTAAATAACATACAAATAAAAATGCAAACTTGATCCATTTATGAGTCAATAATTACCTTGATATTGAGCCAATAATTCTAAAATTGGAAATTAACTAAATTTCTTGGACCTAACACATAATTTAACAAAAAAAGAATCAAACACATGAGTCATAAAAGGTTTAGATGAGACTTGCTTTTAGAAAGCCCAAATCAAGAAAAATTATTTTACAAGAAATGACATTAACAGTCTATTCTTTTGTAATCAAATTTGTCTTAAATAAACATAAAATACTAAATATTACACTTTTCATTTTGCACAGTCACTGGTATTATCATTTGCATGATCATAGATTTAACATTCACCCATTCCTTTAACAATGGTTGAACATTTACCATACACCAGATGACCACCAGCAGAAGCTGTGACCAGTTCTCTAAGTGGTTTCTTGGCCTTTTGCTTGCATGTACCCTTTTTATTAACTACTTAGTGAGTGGAGGAAAAATAATGTGAATTTGATAGCTGCTTCCACAATTTAAGCTGTTGTTGTAGACTGGTGAGTGGTTGGGAAGCTTTCAGAGGGAGGTACAGGAAAAAGTATGCCAGATTCACATTCAGACTCATTGAGACTATGTCAGTTGACAGTTACAAAATGATCTTGATCAAGTCATTTATCCTCTAAAAGTTTTAGCTGTAAAGTGAGGAAACTGAAGACAGTTGATATGGGTCTTCCAACTTTAAACTTTCATAATTCTATTTAGGTGCTGTGAACATTTGGCATAGGAAGATTAAGTGGGGCAGGAGATTAAATGCTATTTAACGGGAAAACAAAAATAGTGTAAATGACTCATCTTAGTTATTTAAAAAATGCATTGTACATTGTTTTTTCTTGAATTAAGAAACTCAAACAGTAAAATGAACAGCAGTCAGAAAGAATCACTTGAAAAATTCTGAAAATATATTACAGAATATCATTATAAGTATGTAGTATTGTGAAAACAGAAAAAGAAAACATTACAAGTGATGTAATTTTAATAACTATGATTTATTGAATACCTACCAACTTATCTCATCATACAATAATCTGGTAAAATACGTATTTTTATTCCTATTTTAAAATGAAGAAACGAAGGCTCAGGTAGATTAAATAATTCATCCAAAGACACTAAGTTAAAAAACAGCATAGCTGGTATTCCAACCTGGGTCTGTTTGATTCCAAACCAATACTCTTGCCACTACAATAACAATAACGCATTTTGATTCCTACAAATGAGATCCTTTTTTATAGTCAAGTCTCAGTTACTAATGGTAATGGGAAAAGGAAAAACATGGAAAAATAAATCCCACACAAACATGGTGTAACAGCTTATGACATGCAATAAATTATAGTAAAATGAGTTCTGGGACTGGGTGAGATTCTAGATCAGATGGCTTCTCAGGCACCTTCCAAGTCTCAAATTTAAGTAGTATTCTCAATTCATTGAAGCTTAAAGAGGTTATCTAATCCATTTTCCCACTCACTACAGAAATTTACAATTTATCTTACATGAATTGTAGAGGGATCACAAATATAATTTAAAGGAATAATATGGGGAATCTTCTTAGGAAAGGATCCAAAGAGCTGGTATATTTTTTTAAGTTTCTATTTTCTTTCACTGAGTTTGTTTAAAAGAAAGAACACATTGAAAATTCAAAAGTCCATTTTAACCCTGGCTAATAATGCTTTTTTAAAGATGGGAAAAATTTGCTCCAGAGGAGAACATAGTGATTTCATTTTTCATTTCCATGTACTTTTTCTGTTCTTAGGGTGAGACAACAAAATTGCCACACACACACAAAAAATGTTCTGAAGAAAATTATCTAGGACAAGTCCAAGAAAATTTACCAACTAGAAATTTATTCTTGGATAATCAAGAGGAAACTGAGAAAGATTTCTAAGTATTATACAGTATAAAACTGAAAGCAAATGACATGAAACTAAGAGTTGTCTTATATTATGACCTATAACAAAGAATCAAGTAGCAAGAAACAAAATTAAATATAACTATTAACTTAATTGAAATAATAAATGAAGTATAAAGTCAGAACTTACTACTTAGTCTTTTAGTTTTTCAGAAATAGGATCATTTCAAAAAATCTGATCAATCAAGGAAATTGTAAGCTGTTAGGTATAATTTAAACATTAAAATGCAAATTTAAGGTGCCATCAAAATTAATGGGGTCATCTATAGAACATTCCAAACAACCACAGCAAAATACACATGCTTTTCAAGTGTACATGGAACATGCACCAAGATAAGCTATATGCTGGGCCAAAATACAAGTCTGAATAAATGTAAAATAATTGAAGTCATACAGAACATGTCCTCTGACCACAATGAAATTAATTTAGACAACGATAACAGAAAAATATCTGGAAAATTCCCAAATATTTGGAAAATAAACAGCATACTTCTAACTGACCCACAGGTCAAAGCAGAAGCCACAAGGGAAAATCAGAAAAATGAAAGAACAATTGTATCCGTCTAGGGTCAACCAGATAAACAGAACCACTAGGATATTTATATATCCAGTAAAGAATTGGCTTGTGCAGTTCTGGGAACTAGCTAGGCAAGTCTGAAATCCAACAGATTTGGATCAAGCATTTGAGCAAGCAGGCCATCAAGTGGGGCAAGCTGGAACTCTCTGCATGGCACAAGCTGAAGCTGCTATCCAGGTGGAATTTCTTCTTCTTCAGGGAAGCCTCAGCTCTACTTCCCAGCCTTTAAACTAACTGAATCAGGCTCCCAGATTATCTTGGGTCATCTGCCTTACTTAAAGTCACTGATTATGGACTTTAATCATGAGTATAGAACACCTTAACAGCAACACCTATATCAGTGTTTGATTAAACAATCAGAGTCTATAGCCTAGCCAAGTTGATGCATAAAATTGACTATCAAAACAACATATTAAAATTGGTGAGATGCAGAGAAAGCACTGCTTAGTGGGAAATTTAGAGCTTTAAATGCTTACGTTAGAAAAAAAGAAAATCTAAAATCGACTATCTAAGCTTTCAGCATAAGAAGCTAAAAACAAAACAATAACAGCAACAAAACAGAAAAGAAGAAGAAAAAGGAGAAGAGGAGAAGGAGAAGAAACAAATTAAACAGAAAATAAGCAAAAGAAGGAAGTAGGAGGACAACTTGATTTCAAGACATACTATTATAGATCATGTAAATAGATATCTCAAGACTTTTAAGGACATATAAGATGTGCCAATTTCAAAAATTCCCAGCTCCAACTTCTCCCTACTTGCCATGCTCCAGATATAACTTTCACAGAAGTTGAGAGCTGCACATACCCTTGAAGGTAGAAAGCAGTTCAATCCCTTCATTTTCAAGAAAAGAACAGCCAAGATCAAACAGCTGGAAAAAAGGTGTGCAAGGACTAGAACCCTGGTTCCCAAAACCCTTTCCCAGAGCTCTTCCCATTGTTATATACTGTCTCCAAGTTGCCTTACATGTCACTAAAAATCTGCCACACCTAGGCCACTGTGCTGCAGTAATCATGGGGAAAACAGCACCATACAGATGTGCTCATTTTCTTTTACTTCGTAAATTTATCCACTGGCTAGCACATGAAGCACCTCTCTGCGAATTAGAAAAGGGGAACTCCTCTGGGGGAACCTCCTAGGAAATAAACACCTTCTCTTGGCTGGAAGATTAGAAAAAAGCACTCTTTCCTCAGGGCTGATGTGGCCCCTCACCAGTGCTCAAAGCTTAGTGAGTAGAACCCCAGCCAGAATCCAGCCCATACTCATATCCCATGTCTAAATCCTCTTTTTCAGGTCACAATCTGCACAACTGTCTTCAGTAGCCTTGCTTATCAATCATTCACCATCTTATCAAATGCAGAAAATCAAGTAATGTCATTCCATAAAAATATTTCATTCATAAATGAGTCAAATATGGAAAAAAAACTTAAAAAATCGTATCTTAAAACTCTTAAGCTGTATCTTAAAATTCTTGGCATACCAAAGTTCTAATATTATAAATATTCAAGCAGAATCACAATGTTAAGAGTAGACAGGAAAACTTTATTACCAATACTTCATTTCAAAAAGTGACATTTTATGTTTGTTTTGTAAGATTTGAAGTGTTTCTGTAAGTGCTACATTAAAAAACACATAGAAGGAAAAAATAAAGTGACATGTTTTCCTAAGCAATAAATGTCATCATTGAATTTTCAGCAAGGACATTTATCTTTCTAAAATAAAACAGTTGCACACACTAGCTTAAGTTAGACTTTTATCGTTGAAATTTGTTTCCTTAAGTGAACATGTCCATAATCACATTTGTAGACACATGCTATTTTTGTTTTATGAAGCTGTCATTAAGTTTTTATTATAAACAGGATGTTCTCAGAAATAATACTTCCATTTTTTATAAACATTCAAAATGAAACAAATGAAATAAAAATAGTAATTAACAATTTAAGTAAAATGCAACAGATTAACAATCTTAACAGATTAACTATCTTAAAAGAGAACATTTCTTTCACTAGCAAAATTACTCCTACAATCTACTTATTCCAGTTTAGGTTCCGGTTGTTGGCAGTATAAACTCACCTTAAAACACACCTTCACGAAAACTAATTAACCTCATCAACTACTTAACCTCATCTGATTTAACAACATTTTACTTGGGATTCCCTATACATTTAGAGTACTCAGTCTGGTTGTGCCATTTGGTACTTTTTAATGTATGACTTTCTTAAGTAATTTCATGTGCTCATGTTTTACAGAGCACGATCTAGGCAATAACTGCATCTGATGCAGAGTGCATTCTCTGTAGCCAAGACAGGGACATAGGAGATGGGAGAACCAGGAGGCTTACAAAGGACAGTGGTGACTTACTTTCTTTCTAGCTAGGCTTAGCTTGTCTCCCCACATTGTCCTCATGAACTGGGTTCATCTCTTCTACTTCATCGGTATCATACTCCTTAAATACATACATCCCCTTAAATACTACTCTGATGGCCATATATGCTTAATAAGTATTGTCAATTACCTGACAAATTAATTTTTCACTTTATTTTGAAAAATGCCATAGTTGAAAGAGGGGACCAGAAAGTGAGCTGTTCCATGATTGTTAAATGAGATAGTTGGATTGTGCCACATCAAAGATACTTTAAACTCTACAATCATAGGCCATCAATGGCATCATGTTTTAAAAGTAGTCTTATATACATTATTTCATTTGATCTGACCACAACCCTATTGGGATAGGAAGGGCAAGTATCAATCATATTTTACAGATGAGGAAACAGATTCAGAAATGTTGATTTGTTCTGATCTCATTTACAGTAAATGATGCTGGGATCAGAATCTAAGTCTTCATAGATCACCGTCGCCATTACATTTGAGTAACGCTCATTATAAAAACAAAATTTGTAGTATAGTGCTAGAAATAAAATTTGTTTTCATCTTGCCACTATGTAGATTCATTCCTCTTCCTAAACTACCAGCTCATTTACTATACTAACTTGGTATTCATTTTCAAGTTGTAAAAAGTGAAATAAATATAATTATCTAATATAGTTGTCTCACCAAACCCTCCTACTCATATAATTCCTCTCCAAAAATGTAGAAATCCAATATTCACCCAAGCTTGAATCTTTCAAATTAATACACTCTAGTTGAAAAAAGAAGTTGATCTCTTTATCTGTATACTTGAAGTAACTCATAAATCAAGCAAAACGAGTTATATTTGCACTTACTATCCTGAAAGGTACCTCATGATTCCGTCCCAACCTATCTTTCCAGCTTTATTTCCAACTATAGCCTCTCCTCTAGTCACAACAAATACACTCAAATACACTCTGTACTTTTCTCAGTTTCCTCTCCTGGAAATTCCCTTCCCAACCCATTTCCTCTTATTCAAACTCTATCCTTTCTTCAAGGCCTAGCATTAACGCTATCTACTTTGCATACATGCAGACTTCCTGATCCCTAAAGCCAAAATTAATCTCTCCCTCCTCCATAGAGGTACGGTACTTTCTCGGAACCTCTTTATATAGAGTTCATTGCGTACAGATGACTATCTACTTGGCTCAGCTGAGAGCTTTTTGGTGGGCTAGGGTAGTATCTATCTTTATCTTTATACTTACCACATGCTTATTGTAGACATTTGAAAAAATATTTGCTGAGTGCAAATTACCTAGCAAACAGAACACTGTCTCAGTTTAGGCTTTCATCATATCTTACCTGGACTTGGACTGTTAAAGCAGTCTCCTGGTTGGTCTCCTCAACCTGTACTGTTATGTACAAAATCTCAACCTTCTTCAATGATAAAAATTATTATTCCAACCATCATATTAATACCATTAACATGATTATCAAAAAATAACATAATTTGAATTCCACAACTTACAGTCTATTAATCAGCTTCATTAGCCTATTTCTCTTAAATCTAATTAATGATAACAGTCAATTTCTCACTAATCTTCTCTGGTTCCCTATCAGCACATCTGTTAATGTTAACGACATAACTTCTTCCTTCATCTATCCAAAGAACCATCAATCTGAAAAAACCTACACATTACAATACTAATTATACTACAAATATTCTTAATTATAACCTTCACTGCCACAGAATTAATCCTATTCTACATTCTATTTGAAGCAACGTTAGTCTCAATCCTAATCATTATTACCTGCTAGGAAATCAGAAGGACTAAATGCAGGACTGTATTTCCTATTTTATACACCAGTGGGATCACTCCCACTTCTTGTTGCACTGATCTTCCTCCAGAACCTTGTAAGTTTGCTAAATTTCCTGATAATCCAACATTGAGTCCAAATAATGCCCAACTCTTGATACAACATTTTCCTATGATTGGCATGCACAACAGCATTCATAGTAAAAACATCTGTTTACAGCCTCCACCTCTGATTACCAAAAGCACTGTAGAAGCCCCCATTGCTGGCTCCACAGCACTTGCAGCCGTACTATTTAAACAAGGCAGTTACAGGATACTAGGAATTACAACAATACTAAATCCCTTAACAAATTACATGGCATACACTTTCCTTAAATTGTCCTTATGAGGAATAATTATAGCTAGCTCCATCTGTTTACATCAAACAGACAAAATCACTTATCGCATATTCCTGTCAGCCACATAGCACTAGTAATTGTAGCTATTCTTCCCAGATGGCATGGAGTTATACAGGAGCTACAACCCTAATAATCACCTTATGTCCTCAATACTATTCTGCCCAGCAAATTCAAACTATGAACAAATTCACAGCCAACCTTTAATCTTAGCTCAAGGATCCCAACACTCCTTCCACTAATAGTAGCATGATGAATATTAGCAAGCCTTACCAATTTAGCCTTATCCAGAACAACCAATCTAATCAGAGAACTATTTGTGGGAATATCATTATTCTTATGGTCTAACAATACTATTATTCTAATAGGAATTAACATTATCATCACCATTATTATCATCATTTACATGAGAAAAATGCCCTCATAACCTTACACTTAATACCCTTTTTACTCTTAGCATTTAACTCCAAAATTATTTTGAGACCCATATACTGTAACTATGGTTTAATAAAAACATTAGATTGTGACTCAAATAACAGAAACTCAAAACTTCTTATTTACCTAGAAAGTATGCACGAAATGCTAATTCATGCCTCCATATGTAAGAATATGGTTTTTTCAAACTTTTAAAGGATAGAAGTAATCCATTAATTTTAGGAAACAAAAATTGGTACAACTCCAAATAAAAGTAATAAATGTGCCAGATAGAGAAAGATGAACTCTGTATGACTCCACTTATAGGTGGAAGTTAACATTTAGACAAAGAGAACTGATTAGTGGTTACCAGGGGAAAGGGGGGGTGGGGGGAGGGCATAAAGGGTGAAGTGGTGCACCTACAATGTGACTGACAAACAATAACGTACAAGTGAAATTTCACAAGGTTGTAAACTATCACAATCTTAATTAAAAAAAATAGTGACAATGTCTATAGTGAAAACTCAAATGGTGAAGGTTTTTTTTAAAGTTTACTGAAAAATAAAGCTCTTCAAAAAAGTTGCTAGCAGCAAAACTGAAAGTATCCTAAAGTGTAAGGAATAGTGAATGTGATTAAGATGTCTTCTAGTTTCAACTACAAAACTCCTTAAAGATTTTAATGACAATATATTAAAGCATTCAGAATCAAAAAAAGTAATAATTGTATTTTCTTCTTTTATACTAATTTCTCTATTTATACTAATTTTACCAACCATAACAACTGCCTCTAGCATCCACAAAAAGGACCTACACCCATATTATGTAAAAACTATCATTTCATATGCCTTCATCACCAGTCTAATTCCCACAACAATACTCATTTACTTAGGCCAAGAAATAATTATTTCAAACTGGCACTGAGTAACTATGCAAACTCTAAAATTGTCACTTAGCTTTAAACTAGACTGTTTCTCAATAATACTTACATCAGTAGCACTTCTTTTTACATGGTCAACTACAGAATTTTCAATATGGTATATATATATATTCAGACCCAACATTAATTGATTCTGCAAATACCCAGTTATATTTCTTATTAATATATTAGTTACCGCCAACAATCTCTTCCACTGTTTCGTCAGATGAGAAGGAGTAGGAATCATTTCATTCCATATAATTGGATGGTGATATGGCTGAACAGAGGCAAACACTACCATCCTCCAAGCAATTCTATATAATCACATCAGAGATATTGGATTTACTATATCAACAGCATGATTCCTATTTAACATAAACTCATGAGACTTCCAATGAATCTTTATACTCAGCCCCAATCACATTAACTTTCCATTAATTGGACTTCTTTGGCAAATCCACCCAATTTGGCCTCCACCTGTGACTCCCCTCAGCCATTGAAGGTCCCACACCCATATCAGCCCTACTTCATTCAAATACAATAGTTGTAGCAGATGTTTTCTTACTAATTCACTTTTATCCACTAATAGAAAATAGTAAACCCGTTCAAACATTAACACTCTGTGTAGGAGCTATCACCACCAGGGCATTATTCACAGCAATTTATGCCCTTACCCAAAATGATATCAAAAAAATCGTTGCCTTCTCTACCTCAAGACAACTAGGCCTAATAACAAGGACTATTGGTATTAACCAACCATATTTAGCATTTCTTTACATCCATGCACATGCATTCTTTAAAGCCATACCAGGGGCCGGCTCTGTGGCCGAGTGGTTAAGTTTGCGCACTCCGCTGTGGCGGCCCAGGGTTCGGATCCTGGGTGCGGACATGGCACCGCTCGTCAGGCCACGTTGAGGTGGCATCCCACATCCCACAACTAGAAGGACATGCAACTAAGATATACAACTGTGTTTGGGGGGGGTTTGGGGAGATAAAGCAGAAAAAAAAAAGATTGGCAACAGTTATTAGCCCAGGTGCCAATCTTTAAAAAAAAAACAAGCCATACTATTTATATGTTCTGGATCCAATATCCACAACCTAAGTAATGAACAAGATATTGGAAAACATGGCGGCCTATTTAAAGCAATAGCTTTCACCACAACCTCACTCATTATCAAGAGTCTTACACTGACAGGCATGCCTTTCCTCACAGGCTTTTACTCCGAAGACCTAATTATCGAACTGCTCATACATATACCAATACCTGAGCCCTACTAATTACTCTCATTGCCACTTCCCTAACTAGCCATCGACAGTACCTGAATTACCTTCTTTGCCAGTATTGGCATTCTTTGCCTGGTCAGTCTTGGCTCTCTGCAGTTTTATTTTCCATATTACTACCACAGTGATCCCTCTAAGACAAAAACCTAATTTTGTCACTTCCCAATTTTAAACCTTTATATTGTTCTCCACCATCTAAGGGACAAAGTCCAGTTTCCAAATATGCCATATAAAGACAACTTGATCCGGCCCGGTCTACTTCTCTAACACTTTCTACCATAATTCCTGCAGATGTGCATCCATGTGCACACAGGTGCCCACAGTTGTCAGGATATCAAACTCTCATCTATTCCTTTGCATGTACTATCTCCATCCTTGGTCCACCATTCTAATATCTCATGTTTTATGTCTCATTTCAGGGGAGGTATAATATTGCAGTTAAATCAAACATAACTGTATTTAAATCAGAGATCGTCCAGTATTTGGAGAGTAACCCTGAGTAAGTTAAACTTTGAAAATACAATTGAAGGAAGATTGGAAAGCTCTCTAGCTTCAACATTCTTCCTCTACCCTCTTTGCAATACTACTCTGCTCCTATGCTTAGGGGAGTAACTTTACCATTTTGTGTAAAATACAAAACTAAAAGCCAGCATTAGAATCTAAGCTCTAGGTTCTGTATAGGTAGAAGGAATCAAGCTCTAGATTTAAAAACAAATAAGCTTTAACCTTTGTTTTCTTCTAGCGCCTTATTCACCATATACTAAGATGTGAAGTAACACTACATAGAACATTTTAAATCCCTTTTTGCTTACAATAACGGTCCATCTCAGCACGGATGTATACATATTTTCACATATGGTTTACCTCACAGATCTTCGGTATTTGTTCCGATCTTTTGTCCATTTCTTAAATTGATCCACTTGTTTTCTTATTGTTGAGTTTTAAGAGTTCTTTATATATTTTGGATACAAGTCTTTTATCATGTATGCAATTTGCAAATATTGCTTCCCAGTCTGTGGCTTGTCTTTTCATCCTCTTAACAGCATCTTTTGCAGAGCCAAAGCTTTTTAATTTTGATGAAGTCCAATTTATCTGTGGAGTTCATGCTTTTTGTGTCTAAAAACTGTCAAATCCAAGTTCATACAAATTTTCTCCTATGTTTTCTTCTAGAAGCTTAATAGTTTTACATTTTACATTTAAGCTAATGACCCATTTTGAGTGAATTTTTGTATAAAATGTGAGGCATGTGTCAAGGTCCATTTTTTTTTGCACACAGACCTCCAATTGTTCTAGCTCCATTTGTTGTAAAGATTATGACTTCTCAATCAAATTGTCTTTGCACTTTTGTCAAAAATCAGTTGACTATATTTGTGTGGGTGTATTTCTGGACTCTGTATTCTGTTCCATTGATTTCTCTATCTTTTAGCCATCTATTTTTTTTTTTTTTCCTTCTTTAAGAGTTAATAGGTATGTAATGCTCTAGACTGGGTAAACAGCCTGTACGTAAGCAGCCCCTCTAGTTCAAGGTGTTGTAGCTCTAAATAAAGGTTTCTTTCTGTTCTAAGAATCAGAAAGACAACGGAACAAAACCAAAAACAGTTAACTTAAGCAGAACTTGACTAATGTGAATCAGAAAAAGACTGCTATAGCATGCAATACTATACTAAGGGTAGGCAATTGCTCTGCCTGGAAACTGCGAGTTTTTCAACCTTGAAGAGCCCAGATGAGGAGAATCCCTTTGGTATAATCTATTTCCATGCCAGATTTCTAGCTTTGCAGGGGTTTTATTTGTTTGTATTTTGTTTTAACCTGGTTTAGGTGGCAGGTGTTCACCTAGACTTCAGCAGTTACAGTGTTTTAAAAAAGAACAATTCAAAGATACACATACAGTATGAACTTACAAACATTCTTAAAATGTTTCTTTAAAAATTTTTTAAAAGAACAAACTGCAATTAATTTTCTCATATGCAAATATGCCTGCTATGTTTTTTGTGGGAATAAACAGTATTTTATCAGTGTTTTATAAAAAGTACTTTGAGTTAGTAGGAGCTTTATACACAGCAAAAGGCTTTCTACAACTTTAAACTCCATGAATTAAAGTAACTCAAACATCCTCCCGTATTATGGCCATAACACCAAAGACGCAAACAGTGATGCTACAATTCAACCATCGTTAGGTTGTGATCCCCCTATAGATGCCAGGCTTCTAGGTGCTCAATTTTTGTTGCAGATTGTGCTTAAGTACTATAACAAGTGTCATGGCCCTGTCTTCCTACTGAAAATTGTTGCTATTCACTGGCACAGCTTAGAAACATGGCTGGGTTGTCTAGGAGAAGGGACCCCCTCACTTTGTCTTCCCAGAGCAGAATGGCCATTATCTTCTGCAAACATTTGATCCTAGCGTTGAAAAAGACAAGATAATCTAGATTCAGACTTGCTTTTCAACCTTGTTTACCTTTGTTCACCTATGCTTCCAATGTACAGGAAAAGGTTAAATAACAAGTGTATGTCATCACTAATTAATTGGCTACAAAAACTATGAGCAAAGACCTTTAAATATTTACTAAAATGCTTTTCCAAAACTCTTTCCATACCACACAGCATAGGCTAAAAGAATAAAAGGAACAAAACATAATTTTTAAAACTTCACCTGGAATACTGATAAATCCTACCTGAGAATATAATAATGAGCACAAAGCCAAACAATTAAGTCTGGGGAATAACTTTGCAATGTTATCCTGGCCTTCTGTTTCTGGGCTACTCTCCAGCAGCATCAGGATTAGACATTCTCACCTTCTATCACACTAAATGTACTTTCACAGGTCAGCTACATATCTTTCTTCCTAGGTGACTAATCAGGTACATAAAAACTGCACCTAAAACTTAACTGAGTCTCACCAAACAGCAGTAGGATATAAAATACACTATAGTCTTTGTTGAAGCCTACATGCTATCTTTCTAAACTGTTTGAAGCCAAGCCAAGGGTTTTTCTTTCTAACTTTCTCAAACAAAGTCTGTCTTTAAGATATTTCAAGTTACTGTCAATATTGTGAACAAATAAGCATATCCAAAAATTTCCTATTAATCTGTAATGATTAATAAAAGTAAAAATGAAATGCTTATCTAAAAGGAAGAAGAAATTGGCAGGAAGTCATTATATAACTTTCAAAGTTAAGAAAACATTCTTTTTCATAGAATCAAGAAAATCAAATATATAGGAAAGAACAAATCCAACTTCCTATCTGTTGAGTACCTATATACCTTTGATCCAATGAATTTCTAGAACAAATTGAAAATACAAATTAAAAAGAAATGACTCAATACTTAAGCTCCTATACCAAGTAATATCTGCCTTTGACCATAAGAAAAGTACTTTTCAGTAGGAACAGAAACCTATCCATTATAATAAATTTGAGACTGTTTAATTAAGATTATCCTTTAAAAAAGCAGCTAAATCAAACTATAAATTTTAAAATGGAAAACAGACTAAGTTGACATCACAAAACTAATAATTAGCAAAACCAGGAAAATATATTAAGGCTCTTTCTTTAAAAAAAATTTAAGTGAGTAGAAGCAAAATAAATCAAATATAAAATTACATTAAGAACCTAGTAAACCACTGATATACTTCAAAGTAATAATGGAAATTCTATTTAAGGTTTAACACTCACATAGGTGCATTTAAACAGTAAACACATTGAAATCAATATAAATGTACACATATTTTTTTTTCCTTCTGCTTTATTCCCCCCCCCCCCACCCCCTGGTACATAGTTGTATATCTTAGTTGCAGGTCCTTCTAGTTGTGGGATTAAATGTACACACATTGAGTGAACTAATACACATGGTATAGCAATACCTAAATAATAAAAAGGGAGGCAAGATCAAACATTACTAACATATCAAAATTGGCAAAAAGGTAGGAAAAAACTGTAATGAATTCTGCGAGATTCCTCTTCAAAGTAGGTCATTACTGAATAGTTTATATTGTGTCTACTTTTAAAAGATAAGCTTAAACAAAGGCAAAGATTCAATAAGGCTAACAAAATAAAACAAAATCCACTCATTTAGAAAATTAATGTAGACGAAACACTATAGCAGTGGTTCTTAAAAAGTTGTAGAACTTGTATAAAACTGATTTTGGCTGGGAGAAGGGACCCTCTCACTTTATCTCCCTAGAGAAGAGTGACCATTGTCTTCTGCAAACATCTGAGCCTAGCATTGAAAAAGACAGATAATCTAGATCCAAACTTTCTTTTTAACCTTTTTTTCCTTTTATTCACCTATGCTTCCAACATACAAGAAAAGGTTAAGTAACATGTATTTTCATCACTACTTAATTGGATAAAAACCTATGGGCAGATCACATGCTAGACTTACTGAATGAGTTTTTTTTTTTTTTTTGAGGGGAGTGGGTCCTAGCATATGCATTTTGTAAAACTCAAACAAATTTTAAAAATTTGTTCCCAGGTCATTTGGATATGTACTCCTTTTAGAGATGAAGGGAGTTGTTTTAAACAGTGCGTTTTGAAAAGTCCTCTCTCATAAGAGGACATTTGAGCAAATAATTGAATGAAGAGAAGGAACGTTTACTAAGAATACCTCAGAGAAGAAAGTCTCAAGCTGAGGTAACCGAAGTGCAGAGCCCCGAAAGAAGAATGAGCTTGCTGTGTCTGTGGAACAGGAGGAAGGACAATATGCCTTAGTACGAAGTGAACAACGAGAGTAAGGTGGAAAATAGCTTGGCCAAAGTGTGTAAGAAAGTGAAAGGGTGTGAGGAGTGAAGGGATTGTCTTTGCCAGAAGAATATGGATTCAGATGCAGATGGGTAGATATGGTGGTGGGAAAATGAGGAAGTTCTCTTGCTACTCCTGTTTTCGTAATGAAATAAGAAGCAAGTGATTAGCCAAAAGTGAGAAGGGTGGAAATGTTGAATTTTATTAATTAATATGATTCTCTTCCAGGAACAATAAGAAAATCAACTAAGAAAGATATTAGAAATAATGAAGCAGCTATTCATTTCCCACGTGCCCACATTTCCACCTTAGACAGCCTGACCTACCCACAATCCTGGAAGAAATAGCCTTACTGTATCATTTAGGTTTAGGTTCTACTATACTTAACAGAAACCTCAAATAATGTGGTTTAAACAACATGAAGGTTATTTTATTTCACATGGAAAAAGTCCAGAGATAGGCAATCCAAGATGGAATGGTGGTTCCATAAAGTCTTCAAGGACCCAGGTTCCTCCAACCTCTCCATTCTGCTACCCATAGTGCGGCCTGTATACCAGGCTGGTAGCAGGAGGAAGGGACAAAGGAGGGTTAGCCTCTTCCTTCTTTCCTTTAAAAAAGGCTGCCTGAAAATCTGATACACTTCTGTTTCATCTAATTAGCCAGAATTTGGTCACAAGACCATACTTAGCTACAAAGGAGACTGGTCTTTTAGCTAGGCAGTCTTGAGGCCAGCTAAAAATTGGGGTTCTTATTACTAAGTAAGAAAGAAAGGAGACACGATGGAGGGACTAGCCATCTCTGTCACACCCACATACTTCAGGGCTTTCTAACTCCCCCTCCACTATCATTACGCTCTCCAATAACATAAGTGAATGCATATCTAACCTAAGCCAAGCCAATAAGATTCTCTCTCCTAAGGATTTGGGTTTGGGACACAGAAATCAAGTCAATTTACTTCTGAAGAGCTGAACTGCAAGAGGAAGAGAACTCAAGCCCTTTAGAGAAAACAAGAGATTGTAGAAGATAATGGAACAAATGAAGAGAGAAAAGCAGGGAGTCTGAGGCTACAGACGGAGAGAGAAAATATGTTTCTCACAACTTCCTTTCCTGTGAGGCCTGTATGCAATTCTGTTATCTAGATTCTGTGCAACTTTCCTATTCCTTTATATAGAAATCCCTTTACTGGAGCTAATTTGACTGGGTTTCTATTCCATACAACCAAACGATCCTTAAGATCGCTAATAAGACAGTTATGATTTAATGTTATGTGCATATGAAATATTTCTGTATCTTCTGTCAAACTTGTGGAAGATACTGTGTTTTTCTTAACTCCTTGTGTAAAGATAATTCTATCTGATAAGATAGAATTTCCCTTAGAATTTTGTATTTTTTAAAAGTCCAATTAGAAATTGATATCCTTTTTAAAATTCAGATATTGGAGGTTATGTAATTTTTATTATATCTCTTTTTGTCCTGTCTGCCAGGAAGATGATGATAAAATTTATTACACAGTCACAGGTATCGATAGCAATTCCTGGTTAAAGCACAGATACTGAGACGATTATATTATTGTTTCTAATCATTCACTGTTCCTCCCTGTGAAAGGTTTATACTTCCCCATATGGACATCAGGCTTGGCCGTATCACTTGCTCTAGTCAATGAAATGGTGAAGTGATGAATGCCACCTCTAAGCAGAAGCTTTAAGAGGTAGCATATGATTTCAACATCTCTCTTTTCCCTCTGCCATGCCTCTTAGAAAGAGGCTGTTCCTTCATCCTGGCCCCTTCAATGGAGATGATATGGAGCAGATTCACAGATCCCACCAGGATGTATCGAGAGCCAAGAAAACAAACATTAGTCATTTTAAGTCATTGAGGTTTTGGGATTGTTTGTTACCATAGCATAATCCAACCTATGTTGACTAATAAAGGAATCAATTGAATAAGAAACAATTCAGGATGTATGTTTATGAGTAGGGACATTGAGGTACAACAGAAAGGACTAACAGGACAAAAACGTCTGAGGGGAGCACTAGGAACATCCAGGCTTCCTATTTCAATGCTTATCACCACCACTTAGCCAGTCATCTAAGCCAGAAACCTGAGTCATCTGGAATATTCCTTTTCCTTCAAGTCTCCTACATCCAATCTGCTACCTCCTTAATATCTCTCAAATCCATCCCCACAGATAGTACATTAGTTAGTTAGACCCTTATTACCTCTCCCTTGCACTAATGTAATAATCTACTAATTTGTCTATCTGCTTCTGTCTCCTTCCTCTAATCCATCCCCTACACTTACATAGAGTAATAGTTCTAAAATGATGTGACACCTTTGCTAGAAATATTCCATGTGAGAGTCACGCTTTAGCAGGACACATACACCTTGGCCGTGGCCAATCTCTTGCTAGGCTCTGTAGAGGTGTCAGACCATTGCAGGTTCAAGTACTGGCTTTGCTACTTTCTAGCCACAAGTCACTGAACCTCTTTAAGTCCAGTTTTTTCAATTTGTAAAACGAGAATGATAATTTGAACTATACCTTGTAGCTTTGTTGTGGGGGTTAAATTAGAGAAATAAATTGATTTGGCAAAGTGCCTGGTCGCACTGTAGAAGAACAATCAATATTTGTGGAATAACAGAACAACTCTCTTGCTGGATCACCTATGAACACTTTACAGCCCTTACTTGCTTATACAACTATCTCCCTTTACTAGACACTAAGCAACTTGAGAAGAGACTCAGACTTACTAATCCGAGCATCCTGGGACCTAGCACAGTGCCTGGTGCAAAGGAGGAACTCAATTAATGTGCAAAAGTGAAGTGATATCTGAAAGGTGGTAAAATCCCTGAACACTTAGAGGAGAAGGGGACAGAAAGAAAAGCCACAGACAGAAAAAATAAAATCACTAACTATAAATCTCCCTCAGGCCCTTGTGTAACTTTATGTGCTTTTAACTTTGTGCTAAACAAAGAACTTTGCATCTTGGATGGCCCTTCTCTTCTGTATTTTACCCAACCTATACTTGCCAATTTAATTTACAGGTGAATGCACAATGTACAGACAAGGAGGGTAGGAAAGCAACGAATATTTCAAAACTCCTCAATGTGACTACATTTGTTCCAGGGTAGAGAACGCTTCCTCAAATGCTGAATAACTTAAAGAATGTTTTTCTGCACATAATCTCAACACTACATTTCAAATGTACAATTCCATTCCCTATAAACAACTGATACTGTGAAATCAATAGAATGTAACTCTCAAGGGTAATACAAATCAATACATTCTAAAGAGATGCAAATACCTCTTCTCCACTTTGACAGGAGACTATCCACCACATGTGCATTTCATTGCTTCCTGTCTGCCATACAAAATCTAATTGTAAAAACAGTTGGGCTGTCGTATTTCTGAAATATATAACTGAAGTTCAAGGATTTTTTTGTTTTATTTTGAAGGTGATTCCTCGGCTATGGATTAAGGTTCTCAATGAACTAACTGGTCATTTTTAAAGTGGTATTTTATTTCAAACAGCCCAAGAAAGAGATTTATCCAGAACATCCAAAAATTCTTGCTATAAAGATCCAAACGGAAGAAAAATGGAAGCTTGCCAGAAAAGCCAAATGATGGTATGGTTTATATTATAATTGTTACTATTCCAAAATTTTAAACATAACAGGTAAAGGCAATAAAATAAACCGTCTAGTCTACATTGGGAGATTATGCAACATTAATTTAAAGGATTGGACTATGCTAAAATGTTACTTCATTTAAAAAAAATGGCTTATCTTAGTAGCTTTAGGGTAAAACATAAAATTGCTGATATTTGACTATTCTTGACCTATAAAAATGGCAATTTTATATTCAACCCATTTTTAACCTAGTACTTTGATCTTTTCCTGAAATATGTATTGCCTACTTAACATCTATAACACTTTGGATGCACTTCTATTAGAGCACTTGCAATACTGAATTGTAATTAATTGTTTATAATTCTTATTCTTAAACATTGTGAATATTCAGACAGAAAACATTTATCCTCTATTTTCATGTTCCTAGAGCCTAGCACTGTCCGACACATAGCAGTTCTTGCATAGTGACTGGCAACAAGACTAACATACATTTGAGAATAGAATGATTGGTTAGGAAAAAACACATAAAAAATAAAAATCAAGTTCTAGTAAAAGTTAGCATGCAAACTTCATTAAAATCAGGACTGCTCCAAGCTTAATATCTGTTGTTAAACCCAAATATTTCCTGAAAATACAATATTTGGACCACTCCACTCCATACCAAAGAAATAATAATTGCAAACTTTCTTCATTCCGAGACCAATTACCCGCTGTATAGATCTTGCATTTCTTTCTCCTCCTCTCTTTTACTGTCTGCTTCAGTACATCATCTTGCGGCAAAAGAAGGTGAAAGGAAGCAGAAATGCTCTAACTGGTTAATTTCACTCCTTGCTTGTAAATGTTCTGAGGAGATGAAATGTTCTTAGAGATGATGGTTTTAGTGGTTTAAATAGGATTGTTAGAATGTCTGTGGTTATTAATCTTTGTTACTATACTATCCTTTAAAATTTGTACCATCATTTAAAAATGTGTACTATCTTTTAAATTCCTGAAATTAAATATTGTACTTTCTTTTTGAATTTGCTAAAGCAAACCAAGTTTACGTACTAAAGACAACTCCATACTTCCTAAGTCTGATCATAAAGTAAGAGAAACTAGAATACAAAGTATATTAAGACTCAAAAATTCCCCAAGGCTGAGAGAAAGCTTATTAATATTTTTGAGAAGGGTAGAAATACTGGGAAAAAATATTCAAAGCTCTATAAGAAATCTTGGTCACATATTTCAAATCCAACAAAAGGAGACTTGAGAGACTAAATTTAGCAAGAGCTCATTTGGGTGTTCACCCCGGCCTCAGGAAGTATTCATGACTGTATTATCTTTGCTTCATAATTTAAAGTTCAATCCAACTCAACCAATCTTCAACCTCAACTTCAACATTCATATCTAAATTCCTGATTCTATCTTTACAGTAAGATATTTCATATTCAAACTAACACAGCTCATGAGCACAACACAAATTCTGATTAACTTTACCAAATATGAGAGTTATTTTATAAAAAAGGAATAGTGCCACAGTCAACTAAACATAGCTGATCAAACCAGTCAAATACCAAAACTAACACCGTTCTAGTTAATCTTGAAAGATTACTATCAAAATTTTAATGATCGTGATTTGAGGGTATGTGTCAAGATTTCTTTGATTTATATCTCAATTTGATGAAAATAATTTAGAAGAGTAATCACAATAAAATTACAGAAGATAGAAATCACACAATGAAAGAGAGAATTTCCATAATGATTGTAATCATTGCAACAAACCATTGATTTTTGACTATCTGGTCTGCTTGTTACATCTGATTTTACTGTTTGGCCATTTATTATAAATCAATGCACAGTTGCTAAAAACAAGTAGGGCGGACAACTCAATTTGGTTTACATGATTAACTTGCAGCAGCTGAGCTCCACCTACAGGCAAAAAAAAGGAATCTTTACAATAAGCTTTAAAATAGGACTTTCCAAAAGACAGGCCGCAACTTCCCCCAAACTTTCAATTAACCTTGAGTGCACATTAGAATAACCTGCACATTTTAAAACTTTTTATGGTCGCATACCAAAAATTCTGATTGACTTGATCAGGCATGGGGCTTGTTCTCAGGTGATTCAAATGTACAGAAAAGGTTGAGAGTCACTGATTTAAATCTTTACCAGCAAACATCCTTTAAAAACACTAGGAATACTCAAATATCATATTTTCTTTCTTCTAAAATTACTTGATTCCCACTATACTGACCCTTTTCTCTTTTTAAAAAATTAACCTAAGTTCAGTTGATATAAATGTCTATCCCTGTTAGACTTCAAAAAAGATCTGAAGTGACACTACAATTTGTTTTAATCTGCTTTCACATTGTTCTATGGCTCCAAAGTATTCAAGAGGGCATGTGTGGTGGGGAGGAGGATGCACATTAGAATATCTGGAGAGCTTTTACAAAGCATTGTTGCCCTAAATTAATGTATGTTCTTAGAAGTTAGAAAAGTGGTTACTATCAAGGAATGAGGGGGGAAGTAACCAGCATAGGGCAAGAGGGAGACTTCTGGAGTATGGTAATTTTCTTTTTCTTGATCTAGGTGATGGGTATAAGGGTGTATTTAGTTTGTAAAAATTCAGCAAGCTGTATACTTATGACATGTGCATTATGAAATACAGTTCATACAGATATATTCTGTATTTACATTATACTTCAATTAAAAGTTAAAAGGCAAAAAAAAACGATGTGCCCAGGCTTCACTGCAGACCAAATTATTCAGAAACTGTAGGAGTGGGGCCTAGGCATCAGTATTTTTTTAAACATTCCCCCAGTGAATCTAATGTATAGTTGGAAGTGAAAACCATTCCTCTAATGGTTCATAAATGTATTCATTCATTTATTTATCCACTCATTACACAAACTTTAATGACCTATAATCATATGCTTGCTTACTATATGAAACTTGGAGGATGTAAAGATTAAGTAAGACACAGTCTCTGAAGGAGCTCAGTCTAGGCAAGGGATAGGCAAACCAATAAATCCCATGTGATAAATAAAAACAAGTACTTACAAGATCTAGAGGAGAAACTGATTTGTTAAAGAAGGATGCACTCATTTTTTGTTCATTCATTTATAGAAATATTTGGGTACCAATGATGTTTGACCACAGAGATACAAACATAAATGCTCACGATGTCTGCCTTCAAGAAAATTACAATATAAGGGTACTCAAAGAAGAAAACCAAATGTGTAATCTAATGCCATACTAACTGATGAGGATCAAGGCTGCCCCAGGGAGAGAAGCCCAAGGCCCTCTTCCCTACACACTGATCTATATCATCCGCTGGGAAGTATAGGACATCCTGACCTGATTTGACCTGACTAGTATCCAAAGTTATAAACCACCCGATAACCAGACCCCACCTGCACTGATACCATTTTAATGATTTTTTTTACATGATCTTTCCTTTGTCTTGTAAAGAACTAACTCACATACCTATGCCTTAAAAATTTAGCCCTAACCTTCAACACACTGCAGCTCTTCACTGCCCATGGATTCTGTCCCCATGCTATTCTCTGAATAATGGAGCACTACTACCACACCTTGAGAGTCCAAGAAATCTTTGACACCTCGGCTTGCTGAGCCCTCATCACTAACTATCACAGAAGTGAGAAAGGTGCAATAGGAATGCCCTCAGGAGTCAGAGAAGGTACTTACAAGTTGCTGGCCTTGGAGCTAAGATGATATATACTTGCACTAGTAGAAGTAGGGGTGAAATTAGTACTTTAAAGGAGGGCTTCTCAAACTTTAATGTACATACAAATCACCTGGGGATCCTGTTAAAATGCAGATTCTGATTCAGAAAGTGTGTCGGGCTGACAGCATTTCTAAAAAAAGATCCCAAGTACACTAATGCTATTGGTCCACAGATCACAGTTTAAGTAGCAGGTTCTTGAGGAAGATGGGTTTCAAGAGGCAAGAGATAAAAAATGCCAAATTTCACAGCAGGGACACCAAGAAAAACAAAACTTGGAAAGCAGCATTCGTCAATTAGATAGCCTTAGTGAGGGTAGTTTCAGTGCAGTGATAAGGGAAAAGCTAAATGATGTGTATTTAGAAATAAATGGGAAGGAAGGAGGTGGGGAGAAGAAATAAAATGGAGTAGTTTTGTTTGGTTTTACTCTTGAATGCTGGGAGAGGCTTAAGCCTCTTCACAAGTTGAAGAAAAGGAAAGAGTGAAGAGAAAACTGAAGACAAAGGACAGAGGATGGAACCATTTTGAATGGGTAGAGGGATTCCTCTCCCTTTATAGCAGGGGAGAAGGAGATAAAAATTGGTCTGAAATGGTAAGAGGGAAAAGAGAAAAGAATGAGAGTTGAAGAAGTTACTCCTATTTCATAGAAGAGGAAGCCAGGTGATCTGGCAAGAGACTTTGAGGTTTGAAGTGACCACCGTGAGGAATGCGTAATGAAGAAGCACTGGAGGCTGGACGTGTACATGGCTGTGTGATTCTGCTCACCCACATCCAGTAGTCACGGTATATAGGTTTAGAGAAGGTGGGCAGGATAAGAAAGAGTGACAGCGACATATTTAGAAAAGGGAGGAAGCAAGGGACTAGAATTCCTAAAGAAAACAGAATAAGTATAAGGAAAGGAAAGAAAGGAGAGAAGGTAAGAAGAGCTCTGGATTTGTTTCTCCTGAACTCCTAGTATTTTTCAAGGGAATAATTAGAGACATTACTGAGAATATATTATTAGGGAAAGATTCTACTCCACATAAATTTACTGAAAATTACATTGTTAAGTACCATTCTCCAGCTTAAATATTAAGTACTCAACAAACCTACTTGTAGGTTTAATATCCAAAGTGATAAACAGCTTTAACAGGTTCCAGATGTTTCTTTACTAATAAAAGCAATACCACAAATTTTCAGTAAAATTATACTTTGAATGGCTCCTTGCCTAGAGGCTGGTAGGCTAGTCTAGTCCCTGCTAGACTCCAGTCCCCACTGCTCGAATCAGAAAACGACCGAAGGATAACAGAGCACTTTAAGCACACCCCGATGAAAAATTTCTGTATGTCAAGAGCATTGAGTTTTGAATAGATTAGGATTTCACACTGATATTTACAGGATCCTATCTGGTTTGCAGCTATATCCCTTATAATTTAACTTAGACTGAGCAGTGATTTTCCTTTAAATATAATTATCCTTTTTACCACATTACAATTTTTTAAGACTCTTAGAGGTTTTCCTGGTTTTTTTTTTTTAAACATAAAATTAACTTGAGATTTAAACTTTAGTGAAGCTGGTATAACTGACCAAAGGCCTAGTGATTGTGGAAATTTTTTACACTCAAAATAAGTGGTCACGAGACAATCATGGAAATTTCTAGACAAGAGCGAAAAACTGTATTTTCCCTTTGAAATTCTGTACTTTTTCCTCTATCCTGACCTCCCTATTTTTCTTTTATTTCTCTTTGTAAGTAGGAGAGATAGGATGAAGGAGAAAGGGAAGAGGATGTGAATATTGAAAATTTGAGGGAAAAGGGGAACAGTTATAAATAGACGTTTGGTGTTTTCACCATTTATTAAGGCAAATTTTGCCAAATAAGGTTTATTTGGTTCTTATAGAAAATTCAGCTTTGCTAAATTTTGTTCTATTAATTACAGGGTACATAAGTATTTGAAATTATATTAAGGCCAACAAGATATTATAGAGCTGAGGACTTAAGAAGCATTTAAACATAACAAATATTTGCTCTATCTATTAAAAATTCAAAATGTATTTTTTGTCACATTATAAACCCAATCTTTAAAAAATTCATAGTCCTTAAAACTTAGAAAATGCATGTCTTGATTGAAAGAAAAAAGTATCCTTAATTATATTCATGTTATGACTAAAGTCACAAAGCTGATGAGAGGTTCGTCAACTCCATGTATGTATGCATAAACATAAATATGATCACTAAAATCTTGTCAATAGTGGCCCAAAGTTAGTTTATTGTATTGAATTATTCAAGAGTGATTACTTGAGCATCATGTGAATATTGCTGGAAAAAAAAGATATTTAAGGTAACTTCTAAGTACTACCATTTTTGAATGCAAAAGGTTACACCATCAATGAAAATTTCTAAGGACTACTTTTCTGTTTACATACAGGAAAAAATTGAGGGAGCTGAGCAATGACAACATGGACATGCTTTTTACTTTTAAGTTTTTCTATATGAAGTTGAGAAACTAAGAGAAAAAAAGAATGTTGTTTACATGTAGTTACATCTATCTTATCCCCAACTATAGGCCATCCAAAAAAACAAATACTATTATTTTTTAAAGCAATATTATTTAAAATGTATACCATAAAGTTGTAATAACAGAATCACAAAGGAGAATTTTTCAATTAAGTTGAATTTTAGGAGAATAAAATGTTGTCATAAAATTCAATAACTCTTTATCAGCAGATATTTGCTGAAATTTTTTTTATGATACCACTGAGATTAGGAGGGGTATATAGTATAAACCAAACTTGAAAAGATATTTAAAAATGTTTTCAGGCCCTCACACTTTCTTAACCAGTTTTGACAAATTTTACTAAATCTGAGAATGTCTCTTTTCATTCTATACGATTACTCTACTACTCTCATTGGTATTAAACAAACATAATCTTCCACATGTAGCTAATATATTGCTTACCACATATAAAACATTTATACAGGCTTTTTAAAGAAAAGATCAGAGAAATGATGTGCAATTTGACTCATTGGACCATTGCTGTAATTACTTTAAAACTTGTCTATTTTCTTTAAGGCCTCCAAATGGCTAATTTAGAACAACCGGTATATATATCAAACATTATGAAAACAGTATTTTAAAAAATAAGTTGAATGGAAGACTTCATCAATTTAAAATGAAGTATAAAAAAACAAAAACTGATATCTAGAAGCACAACAATTGACTCACCTGCGGCTAACTGATTTCTTCTCCACTTCTCCCTCTCCAGCTAATTTAACATTTGCATTTGTGTCCTTTTTCAACTTTTTGGCAATTCTTTCTCTCATCAGGTTCTTCTCATCACCATCAATATATTCATCATGCTCTGCACTTTCATATTCTCCATCCTGTAGAAATTGAAATGGAGTATTTTCCAGGCATTCCATTTCCCCTTTCACTTCCAGAGATCCATCCCAGACTCTCCCCTTTGCATTCTAGACCAGGTTTGTTTTTTGTTTTGATTTGAATTTGTAAGTGCTTGAAGAATCTGCTACAGGTGGGAATACCCCTGGAGTCCACTCTAGGCCAACTATATAAGTATGGGATACCCCAGTAACGGTTGTCTGCTCAATTCCCACTCAGCCCCTCTGTGCAGCACAGACTGTGCGTCTCTCTGTATTACCTTGTAATACCCAGGATATTGTATCTATCTACATTCCTATTCTTTCCCAGTGGGAAATGTGGCTTCTGGAGGTGACTGACCAGCATATTGACCTCAAGCAAGGATTAATTCAAGTAGAAGAGGTGGAGGTGGAGAAGCTGAGATTTCTTCCTATAATTTAAGTCATAGCAGTTACTCCTCTTCTCAAAACCTTCCAATGGATCCCCAACTCACTCAAAATCCTATACAATCTGTACCTCCTTGACATAATCTCCTACAACTCCAGGCCAGCAGCATTAGCCATCTTTGGAATTGCTGTTCTCTCCAGCCTGAAACACTCTTATTCCACATAGATGCACTGCTTGCTCTTTCATCTCGTTTAGGTCTTTGCTCAAATGTTACCCTCTCAGTGATACTTCCTTAATCATCCTATTAAAATGGCAGAGCCACTCATCCACCTCCAGTACTCCCTGTCCCCTTCCCTGTTTGTTTTTCCCCAAAGCATTTATCACCCATCTGACATACCATATATTTTAATCATTTAAGTGTTTATTGTCTCTCTCCTATAATTAGGGGAAGGAGTCCAATGAGGGCTAAAATTCTGGACTGTTTTTTACTGCTGTATCTTCAACTTCCAGAATAGCTCCAGCATTAATGGAGAAATGAGTGGAGGGAGAAAGGAGGAGGAAGGGAGAGAAGCAATAAGGGAGAGAAGGAAAAGAAAGAAACTACCCCAGACGGATCTTTTTCTGTTGTGAATCTTTGATCAGGTGAGCCATGGTGAGGCAGGATTCTTAACTTGAGACTTGTGGACCCCCAGAACAGTGGTCCTCAAAGTCTGGTCCTCAGACTATATAACATGGATTACTTGTTAAAAAATGTAAAATCCTAGCTCTCATCCCAGTCTTACTGAACCAAATCTCTAGACATAGAAATTGTGAATAATTTCAGCAAGATTTCAAAAAATTCTTTAGCCCTAAAAGATGATAACCACTGACCTAGGTCTTCCATGCTTGGTCCTCAAGAGATGTAAAAAAAATCCCCTGCAAACTCTCATAAAACTTTGTTTGTTGATGTAGTACATTTTCTGAGAAGGTCCACAATTTTAGCCATTGCAAAGGATATGGGACACAAAACAGGTTAGAGACCATACACTATCCTTAGATGACCTCACCCCCACCAAGAACATAAGAATATATCTATACTTTTACATCAAGCCTTGATCCTATCTTCCAGACTCCTATTATTGTTACATAGATGTCTCCAAGTTACCTGAATCTCAAAATGTACAAAATTAACCACATTACTTTTCATCTTTCTCTCTACCCCAAGCATAATTTTTCTTCTGTACCCATCTAAATTGCCCAAATCAGAAACCTTGTGGTTATTCTAGACTCCTTCTTCCCCCTCATCTCATAGTGCGGAATCAGCCACTTCTTAGACTTCTTTCAAGTCTATCTCCCCTCTCACAGCTGTGGTCTTATACCAAGCTCTCTTCCTGCCCCAGCTTCCCAATAGGTCTCCTTGACTCCAGTTTGTTTCTTCTAATTTGTCTTCTAAAATATTGCCAACAGTGATCTTCCTAAAATGCAAAGTTGACAATGGCACTCTTCTTTTTAACTAATACCCTACAACTGCTCCTTATTACTTTTATGATGAAATTCAAACTCCTCACCATGGCCTACGAAGCTCTTGAATATTTGGCTTCTCCCTGCCTCTCCAGTCTCATCCCACCCTCCCTCCTGTCACTACACTCTGGTCACATTGGTTTGCTTTCAGCACTTAACTATCTCCTGCTTCAGGGCCTTTTGTACATGTAGTTCCTTCTACCTTTAACTCTCTTTCTCCCTACAAGGGAGGATCCTTCTCAAACTTTAATCTCAGCTGGTACTTCCCAAATAAGGTATAATTTCTCCTTGTTGCTATGCTTTAGCATATGCTAATTCTCTGAGCTAGAGGAACCCCACCCCTCACCACTTTCTTTTTTGATCTAGTTAACTCCTAATTCTCCTATAAGACACAACATAGCATCATCTCTTCCAGGAAGTTTTCTTGACCAGGTTAGATATTTGCTCTTTCTCTACTATATATAGTCAGAGAGAACCCTCTCTTTTGACAGTGGTAATAGATGAAGCTATGTTCATGCATGAAAAGTTATGTACTTCCTGCTGAATCATACAATGCACGGATCAATGGGTTTTTACAGAACGAGGCAAATGGATGATTTGAAACACTATCTTTTATGTATACAGGAAACACAGCCTTCTGTTTACCAGCTTTAATAGCCAGTATAACTAATAAAGAAAGATCACTGCAGTCTTGCAATGTGTGTATAAAGAAGGAATACCACTACACATGACTGATCCCAGCATTTCCCATACCTAATATAGGATGCCCACGCATCAACATTCAAACTTTTAACATAATAAAATAAAATCAACAACATCTGAATTTTCAGTATTCAAATAATGTTATGTGAGAGGGAGAAAAAGCAGCCTAGGAATTCATATATAAGATTCCAATTTTGCAGGGAAATACACATACTTGGAAGGAAAGATTCCAATATCAAAATAAATGACTTATTTTCAAATCTTTCAGTTTTTTTCAAAATTTTACATATATAATTATAAAAGTAATATACATTACCTTTTAAGGAAAAATAATTTTTTGTAAAGATTTTGAATTTTCTATAAATTGTTCAAACTATATTTATACTAAAATTAATACTCACAGCATCTGACTCTCCTGCTGCATCACCTTTTTCACTACAAAAAAATAAAGAAAACAAATTTTAGAATCAAAATAAAACCATTCAATAATCCAAAAATTCAGAATATTTTACTGGGATTAAAAGTTCAAAAACTTCTTTCAACATAAGAATTTCAGAATGCCATTGTGCAGCGAATAGAAGCATTCTAAAAGGGGGTCATTTTTATAAACAGAATAAGAGGTATGCTCCATTAGCACATATACAAATTCACTAGAATTAAAAGAAAAAAGCTAACAACCACCGGTGCTATTTTTATGAACAAACGGCTGCAGAAAACAATTTCTTCTATTCGCTTGATATATTCTGGCTGAAGAAACCAAAGACTTCAAATACAAGGATATTAAGAAAAAATTGTTTTGAGAATGAGCTAAAGTCAGTGCAATAGTATTTCTGTTCCTCTTTGAGACACTGGCTCAATATATCATTTGCAATTATATTTAAGAGCAAGACATCTTCCCTTCTAAAAGAGAAGCAAAAAAGATAGTAAGACAATGTTCTGTTAGCTCCTGAAATATGCAAGAAATAATACTCAGTAGATTGGCCCAAAGTGTGGCGAACTCTTCACAAAACCCTCCAACTCTGATTTGCTTACCCATGATACCAACTGAGACAAAAATGCTTCAAGGAAAAACTTAGCAAAGCAACTTTGAATTAAACATTAAGCTGTTAAAGAAAACAGTTTCCTAGTATTCAAACTATCCTAAGATTTAAAAGTTTCACAGTTAATTTTAAATTTAATTAGTTCAACAGTGGTAGATAGCAAAAAAGAGTGGAAGTGACTAGAGTGCTTCTCTGCCTTATGCCAGAAGCTCTACTAGCTCCATTACCAAAATGCCTTCGTTTTTTGGCTGGGTTGAAAAAATATGACTTATGAGAACTGACTGTTTACTCACAAAAGAAGCAGGAAAATTATCTGAGCCAGAAAAAAAGAACTTAGGATCACACGAGCACGGTACCCATACTAACCTTGCAACAGCTGGAACAGAACTGAGATGTGGATCATCCTTAAGCAAGTCATGACTGCTTTTGCTTTTTCCCTTCATGCTCTAGAAAGGAATGTATGATATAACCATGAGTGGGAAAAAAGCAGTCTTCCAAAAGGACAAGTTAACATATTTACGTAAAATCTAGTACTGTTTTATGTGGTTAACGAAAGATATGTGTTCCTGAACATTTCAGTATAAACTAAAGCTTTACACATAAAAATCTTACTCTCCCATTTATTAAAAATATTATTTTAGAAAAACCTTTTCTTTTAAAAAGTGATATACCCTTAACAATAGGTTTATTAATTACTATTTCCAAACACTAAATCCTCATAGCAATTTACATAAACTAAACTAATTAAAATTTTGACCCATATGTTAAGACATAGAAGATAGAT
Source organism: Equus caballus (assembly GCF_041296265.1). Lineage (NCBI taxonomy): Eukaryota > Metazoa > Chordata > Mammalia > Perissodactyla > Equidae > Equus > Equus caballus. The sequence goes on from NC_091704.1 coordinate 23,207,908, forward strand.
CACGAGTTATTTGAAACCAATGCACACTATTCTTCAAATATACTGTCTATACTGCACAGAATCACTTTAAAAATGTACCCAAGCAACCAGATGAGTGCACCTACAAGGTACTTTTTAACAAATGGAAAACATATATGTGGAAGAACCTCTCAAGTATGACAACGTTCATCAATGACCAAAGACTTATTAAATGCTTTAATTTCAAAGTTCATGTTCTTCTCAAGAAAGTTACATTTTAGTAGGGAAACAAGACATAGGAAGATATAAGACACAGAACTACAGAATAACTACTACTGCTACTAGTTTTCTAATTTACTAAGTACATACTTGGTGCCAGGCACTCTGCTATGATACAGTATTCCTATCCCTGACTTCCTCCCCTACAAATGAAAGTATCTAAGGTGGGCATTATTAGCCTCATTTTACAGATGGAAAACACAGACAGAGAAATTAAGTGATTTACTAGAGGTCACAAAGCTAGTCAGTGGTAGAGGATCTAGGATTTAAATCTGGGTCTGTCTCACAATAATATACCAAAAATCCAAAAGTATCCATTTTTCTTTTCCTAGAGGCCCTATGAACACAGAACTCCGGGCTGGTTTCAGAGCTGCAGACTATCCTACAGACTTCCCCACCACAGGGTGGGAAAACTTTAAACTTATACCTTGTATCTTGAGGTGGGAAACTACTCATCAATCCCAACCCTCAACTAATCATGTAAGAGTGAACAGTAAGAGGTTAGAGTTGACAGGAAGAAAGGATGATTGTTATTTACTTTGAAGGGAAATTTTAATTTGAAAAATTCATTACAAAATGTATTAATTGAAATTTTAAAACATCAGATACAGAGAGGTGAAAATACCTCTTTCCCTTAAGCCCCATTCATCACAGTTTAACAATTTTGAGAACAGGCTTCGAAATTTGATAGGTTTTACTTTGAGACAGCTGTATACCTTCTTAAATATATTTCCATGATCAAAATAATAGCTTTTTAAATTTCTGTATTAACATGGAGTTCTCTACATTTTAAAGATATAATCAATGAAAACACGTTTATAGTCTAGTTCTACAAGACAAAACAAAAAAACCTCTCTCAAACAATTAATCTAAAGATGCTATTTATCTGTAGTTTTAAAAAGTCATAGAATCTGAATTATGCAATTAATCTATATTTCTAATTCCATAACCCTACACAAGCCAAGGAGTGATTAAAAGGCAAAACATCAACTAACTACTTGATTATATGTTTGTCCAACAATGAAAACTGAAAAGAAAATTTTCAAAAACCAGAAAGTGGTGTAGTAGAAAGAACACAGGACAAGAAGAAAGATGATAGTGACCAAATGAATTTCAAAATCTGATATTCAGTAATTCTATTGGTTTTAGTCTAAAGCTTACCATTTGGGGAAACAGAATGACCTCCTCATTCCTCAGAACCCTTGCCTACAAAATGGAAACAACAATAACAGGAGCCTTGTCTATTTCACACAAGAGAATTAAAGGAGACACATGCAAAAGTGTGCCAGTGAATGTAAATGACCTAAATGAGAATAAAACTTGAACATCTTTTGTTCATGCTTTTCTTCCCTAAAATTTCTTCCTCCTGCATCTCCAGCCATCAATGTTTATCTTCACCCACTCTAAGAAATATTCCCTTATTAATTCTCCCCATGTGGCCCCCTCATGGAGTCACAGGCACAAACATCACAGCCAGAGGTGGCCTCAGACCCTCTGGTCCAGCTTCTCAGTTAACAGATCAAAAAATGAGAGTCAAGAGCAAGGTTAGAATTCAGCTCTCCAGGTTCTTGGTCCATTAATGAGCTATAATACTTCATTTAATTGTAAATGGTAGTTTACAATTGTTAGTTTAACATTTTAAAAAAACCAGGTTCTCGTTTATCTCCCAAAACGTAAAACAGCTTGAAGGGAAAAGAAAAAACTTGCCTTACACTAATTTAAAATAAGACTTAGCAATAGGAGCAAACTGTGAATTAATCTGAATAATCATTACCATTTCAAATTTTAATTAACTTTATAAATTAAATTGGGATAGAAATATATGATAAAGAGCAACTTTTTAGATGCCCCTTCCCACTATAGTAGACTTTGCACGCCACAGGCAGAGAAAACAAATTGTGGAAGAACTAAAGAAATTTGGAGATAGTCCCAAATAGGGTAAAAATGAATTTGGATATTTCTATTTAATGCTTATCCTTTCTGAATGACCTATTTTAAGTTTCTTATTTATACCATCCACTAACAATAATTTTAGAGGAAGAACAAATACCTAACATTTTAAAATAATTTTTTAAAAATTACATAAAAGCAGCTGGCTAAAGCGTTTAGTTGCCGAACAATATACTAAACATATTTAGTGAATTCAGCGTAAGGAACTCCACATTAAATTCAAAACTATCTGTAAGCAAATCTAAAAATGAACATCAAAGGGAATGTGGGAAAATGACATTATTATCTGGCACTTCATACCCAAGAAGAAAGAGGCAGTCAAAGAGTGGGAACTAAACAGAGTACAAATAGAAAGAAAGCAAGAGGCATAGTGATACAGAGGAACAAAACTGGTCAAGAAGTTGGAAGGTCTGGGTCTCAACCTCTAACTAGCTCTGAGTTATGGTTAATTTTATGCTATGGTGCCCAGTCATTTGGTCAAACACCAGTTTAGATGTTGCTATGAAGCTATCTTTTAGATGTGATTACCACTTAAATCAGTAGATTCTGAGTAAGGCAGATCATCTCCTAAAATGTAGGTGGACCTCATCCAATCCATTGAAGGCCTTAAAAGCAAAGACTAAGGTTTCCCAAACAAGAAGTGATTTGGTCTCAAGGCTGCAACATAGAAACCCTGCCTAAGTGGACTCAAGACTGTAACATCAACTCTTCCCTGAGTCTCCAGTTTGCTGGCCTGTTCTACAGATTTTAGACTTACCAGCCCCACAAGCACATGAGCCAATTCCTACAAATCAATCTCTCAATCTCAATCTCTCTCTCTCTCTCTTTCTATGGTTTCTCTCTACATATATATATATATACACACACACACACACACACACACACATATATATATATATATATTGTTTCTCTGAAGAACCCTATTACATTACTACATTCTGTGACCTTTAACAGAGAACCAGAATAACTTAATACTGGGAAAAAAAAGATTTACAGGCCATTTAACCTAGTCTCCCACCAAATGCAGGAATCTTCTTGACATCACTGTTGACTAACCACCAGTGTCTCAACACCTGAAAGCGGCTTATAACCTCATACACATACGAAAATCACTTCTTTTTAAATGGCTTCCATCATTGAAAAATTTTCTCTCTACTTGGAGGGAAAAAAAAAAATTTATGTGTAATTTCTAACCATCCAGGCAATCCTAGTTCTAACTTCTAGAACTAAAAATGAACTACAAATAATTCCTATTTTTAGGCTACTACACAGAGTTTAGTTTAGGTACAAAAGGATTAGTAGGCAGAATAATGTTCCCCTAAAGATGTCCACATCCTAATCCTCAAAATCTCTGAATATGTTCCCTGACATGGCAAGAGGAACTTTTCAGATAAAGATTTTGAGATGGGAAGATTATCCTGGATTATCAGGGTCGAACGTAATCACAAGAGTCCTTACAAATGAACGAGGGAGGCAGGAGAGTTAGTTTTACAATGATGAAGCATAAGAAAGACTGATGGCTATCGCTGGCTTTGAAGATGGAGGAGGGGGCCACAAGGCAAGGAATACAAGTAGAAGTTGGAAAGGGCTAAGGGAAGTGATTCTCTTCAGAGCCTCCAGAAGGAAGCCAGCCCTGACAAGACATTGATATCTAATCCAGGGAAACCTGTTTTGGACTTCTGACCTCCAAAACTAAATGATACTGCATTTGTTTTGCTTGAAGCCACTAAATGCATGGTAATTCGTTACAGCAGAAATATGAAACTACAGTCATCCCTTGGTATCTGTGGGGGATCGGTTCCAGAACCCCCTTGGTATCAAAATCCTCAGATGCTCAAGTCCCTTATATAAAATGGCACAGTATTTGTATATAACCTATACACATCCTCCCATGTACTTAAATCACCTCCAGATTACTTATAATACCTAATACAATGTAAATGCCATGTAAATAGTTGTTACACTATCTTGTTTAGGGAATAATGACAAGAAAAAAAGTCTGTACATATTCAGTACAGATGCAACTATCTTAGGCCTTTCAATCTGTGGTTGGTTGAATCCGCGAATGCAGGACCCACAGATACAGAGGGCCAACTGTAATACAAATATATTAACATTTTTTAAATTAGTTAAATGTAAACAACTAGAAAAGTAAATAATTTAAAGTTCATACAATTTAATGGGGCAAAACCATTTTATAAATTATGCTGTTTAACATTTCTGACAATCTCTGTGCAAATGGCCTAGCAGCATTCTCCATGCCATGCTCATTCCCACCTCCCAACTTTTTGGGAAATTTTAATTTCATAGGATAAATGAGAATAGGACAAAACATTCTTACTTTATTCTCAAGTGGTGTATTTGTCTATCAGTATAACTTTTTCTTGGTTAGAAAAAAGCCTTTTTATAACTTTGGATTTAAGGTAAAGATGTTAACATATGTTGTAGTGAGAGAAATACTATGCGTATCAGTGTGAATGTGGCACAATTTAATCACTATTTTAAAATCTAGCTATTGAGATACTTTTATAATGAACCTACCGGTTAACTTGCCTCATGAAGAGTACTTGTCTGATTGTAAGTTTTCACTTGAAAAATATTTTCTGACATCTGTATTTAAATTATACACAAAGACTCAGGAGTAAACTTTAAACCAATACAGACATTTGAATGAACTATTATTTAAGAAAACAATATGAAGGGAGGGATCTTACACATAAAAACCTTTCAGATATTTGAAGCCTAGGATCACATTTTCACTTAGTTTTTACTTCTCTAAAGTATATCCAGTTCCTCAAGCACCCCCCCAAATGAGATGTTTTTTGGCATCATCCCACTCTCCTCATGACCCTCACTTCTTCTGGATGTATCTAGTTTGCCAATATCCTTCTTAAATGTGTTCAAAACTGAACAAAATGCTGTAAATGTGATCCCCCAAAATGCAAAGAACATTAAATTCCTTACCCAGAGACCTTACTCAGTAATTCAACCAGGGCTTACAGGCTATTAAGTCTTACACCTATTCAGCTGATTTCATTAAACGAAAGTGCAGAATTTACATGTGCTCCTATTACATTTCAACTTACTCATTCAGATAATCAGGCACAGGTTGACAACAAAGCACCCTTTGGGCAGAAGGATTCCATCAGCTATAAATCCATCTAACTGTCCTATCTCCTAGATCACATTTCCTCATGTTGTCCCCAAGAATATCAGGAGAGACTCTGACAATGTGCTTTCCTGAATCAAGATCTGTTATTATGGCATCCTCTTATCATGAAATCCTATCAAAAAGGAAATGAAGTCAGTCAGGCAAGTCACTTAACCTGAGTCTCAGTTTCCTCATCTAGAAAGAAAGGAAGTTCGACTAGATCCCTTTGAGCTATAAAATTCTATTATGCTAAAAGAGATTTTATCAGGTAGTAGAAAGATACTGAAATAAATAATGAAGGAAAGCTAACCCATGTGGGAGAGGCACCTTGGCATGAATAAATGAGGGGGTGAAGCAGAGTCTGTAATCCCTCACTGATAATCCATAAACCAAGGGGGACTTATCTTACTTCTCCTTTCGCAGAAAGTAAAGCCTCAATTCAGAGTTGACCAATTATTAACTTGTGATGAGTTAGACAGGTTCTGGAATAAAGCTTAACACTGTGGAGTCACTGAAAAAAGAAACTTGATAAGCAAATGAATAATGAAACAATTATTTTCAAGCCCTCTAGAAATATTTAATTTCATGTAACCACTGAAACTGCAAATTGTTCCCAGTCACTGTAAAAGATACTTACTTGACTTTGGCTCTAGTTATTACACGCATTTAAAAATAGCATGGCAAAATTTAAAAAAATATATATATATATTTTTGATCTTTTTAGGTGAGGAAGATTGGCCCTGAGCTAACATCTGTAGCAAATCTTTCTCTGTTTTTTTTTTTTTTTCTCACCAAAGCCACAGCACATAGTTGTATATCCTAGTTGTAAGTCATTCTAGTTCCTCTCTGTGGGATGCTGCCACAGCGTGGCTTGATAAGTGGTATGTAGGTTTGTGCCCAGGATCTGAACCAGCAAACCCTGGGCCACCAAAGCGGACTGTGTGAACTTAACCACTCAGCCATGGGGCTGGCTCCTAAAAAAATATATTCTATAGGTCATACTTTCCCAAAATTCAGGCTAGCCATCCCTTTTCTTAACAAGGCTTCATTTTACCCCAAAGGCAAAATGTACTTGAAGGGTGTTCACAGTTTGAAGAACAATATAAAAGCAACATAAACAAAATATAGTTCCATTTTGATTCTCTCTAGAATTTATCTCAAGCCCTCTAGAGAAATTTCCCTTCCTCTAAGCCAGTAAATTTTAGTAATTTTTTGCTATTGTTCTATTTTTTCATGCTAAACTTATCCACGACTCCACGATATAAACAGACAGAACAGCTAAATTCTGTAGGACAAAGATTCTGTACAGTGTTGGAGAATGGTTTATTGGTGGGTCATGATATACAAGTGTACACTCATGCTCTCTAAGGCTGCTCAAGCTACTATCCAGAGGTCTATGAGAGTGCTCAGGAAGGACACTAGGCCAGCTGTGCTGAGTTTATGACTTCCTACCCCAGAAAGCTGAATAGCTGGTGAAGTTTCTTGCCAGCCTCTAGACTGCTTGAGCATGAAGGCAGCAGCTTCTGCATAATAATCATGATCATATTAGAGATTGTTTGATATTCTTTAGCTCTCTTAGAATAAAATATGAATTATAGCATAGAGTGTATTATTTAAAGACATTTGACTTTCAAAAACATTTTTCCAGATTGCATAATGTATTACAGTAAGGGTTATCCATTTCCTTATTTCACAACTCCAAATGGTACATATTATTTCTATGTTACAAAGAGGAAAACTGAGGCTCAGAGAGACTAAGTTACCCAAGGTCACAGGGCATCAGTGGAAAGTGAAGTGTCAATATGAGTTTGTATGATCCCAAATCCATGCTATTTCTACTCCAACATACTGCCACTCAAAGATAACAAAAAGCTTACCGTCAAGCAGCTCACAGCCTAGGACTTTTATACAACTAATAAGGCAGAAAGGAAAAGGTATAATGTTCGAGTAGTATACAATAAGAACATAGTCATATGTTTCTTATGTAATAAGCAACAAGACTGTTTTTAAAAGGAAAATATAAGTATCACAAGAAAGGCAAAGGGCAGATCAGAAAAAAAAAAGATTACGAAAAACTAGAAAAGATGGTGTTTTAGGTGTTGAAAATAAATATAACTTTTACCTCCAGAAGTGGGATAGGATACTTTAGGCAGGGAAAAGAACATGAACAAAAACACAAAAAAAGGGAAAATACAAGGCATATATGTAGAACAGCAAAGAGTTCAGATCTGCCAATCCAGCATTTCCTACATTTCCCTGATAAGAGTTCCAGGGAATTCGCTAAGAGCATAGCTTCCCAGGTCCCCCCCTTGGAGATTTTGATTCAGTAGGTCTGAGATGCTGCCTAGGAATTTAATTTTTAAAAAAGTACTACAAGTGATTTTTATCAGCAGGGAAGTTTAAGTATTAGGCTAAAAGACAAAGTTGGTGAAGGGGAGTCATGAAAGCAGAGGCTTGAAACAATAGGCCAAGGAATCTGGCCTTATTTCTATAGCCAACAGAGAGCAACTGTAACATCTTAACGAGGCTTCAGGAAGACTATTCTGATATAATGAGTGGAATGGAAACAAGAGAAGGGAGATGGCAGACCAGTCTGTAGACTATGGCAGCAGCCCAGGCTAAAGATAATAAAGGCCTGAACAAGGGTAGTAGCAAAATAAATTAAAAGGAAAAGAAAGATGTAAGATACCTCACGGATGAAAAATTAGTGGACAGTGCAACTAACTGGTTATGCAGAGAAAAAACAAGAAAAAAGTCAGAACTGAATCTAAAATTCTTCTTTAGAGGCTAGTGATACCCAGGAATAGAAAGAGAAGTCACAAAACAGGGAGGCTTTTGGGAAGAAAAGATAATGAATTAAGCCTTGGCCAGGGCTGGGGTAACTAGTGAGATATTCAAATAGAGAGATGTCCAGTAGGCAGCTGGAGAAAAGAAGAGTAAGCCAGCCTAGAGATATAGATTTGAGAGTTGGAAACAAACATTTGATAATTTTATCACACAGGACCCTCCCACTAAAGAGGCAGATGAGAGAAATACGATGACATAATACTAAGGTTATACTACTCATTTGATAATGGACTGTGGGTTGCAATCTTCTTGGCAAAGGAGAAAGAATTTACTTGGTCTTTCTACTGTTTAAAGTGTTTTTCAGACTTAAGGGCAAACATAAAGAGCAAGCCAGCACTATCTACGGTGATATCCTTTCACATTTCAACCTTGTAGCAGACAAAATTGCTTTTGGAGTATCAAGTTCACTGTATTCAGCATAAGTTAAACATATCATTTTTAAATTTTATTTTGTGCAACAGTAAGCAGCAGAAGGAAGATAGCTTTAAACATTTAACACATGCTGTTGTTACAAACAGAAAAAATTCAAACTAATTTCCTTGGAAAGTCAATCTCATAGTAATTGGGAGCAAAACTTACTTTAGACCAGAAATTTAATTCAACAAAAAGACTGACAGAAAAACTCTTTTCTTCTACCCTTGCTCTCCAAGGCTGCTCAACCTTGTATCCAGGACCCCATGAGTTAGGGAAGAGCAGTGGGCCAACTGTACTACACTGCCTCCTACCCCAGAATGCTATGCTAGCAGTGAAATCTCTTACCAGCCTTTTAGATGGCTGGGGCTTCAAGGGGGCAGCTTCTGCAGCATTCAAAATCATATTAGAGACTTAAATAGCTATAGACACCTAAGTTCAAAATTCTGATTCTACCACCTGCTATTACATGGTCTTGGACAAGTGATTTAACATCTGAGTATTGATTTCTTCATTTACAAAGTGGGAACAATAACATCTATACCACATGGTTGTTATAGAGATTACATAAAACAAATATGTAGCACAGGTAGCAGATAAGAAAATAAATAATTACAATGCAGTACAATAAATACTGCATTGATGGCCACAGACAGATTATCATGGAAAGAAGTTATGCTTAGTCTGGATGGGAGTTGTGTGAGGGAGGGATGTAGAGCTTGTCAGGAGTTGATATTGGAGCTAAATCTTAAAGGAAAAACAAAAATTGCCTAAATAAAGGAGGGAGCACACTCTAAGACAAAGGAAAAATACGGGTGGGAGGACTACGGGGAAGGAGTGGGTATGTAAGGAGATTTGACATCTTTAGAAAATATCAGTGAAAGGGAATTCTGGCAATTCCCAGATCTACCATTTGTGGTTTTCTCCATTTACAAATATACCCACAAGATCATGACATATAGTAAATCTTTTACTTGGATGAGGCACAAATTTGAATCATGACTAACACCAGGCTAGTGCACTGACATCTAAAGAAGATGACTTCTGAGATATCGGGGTGACAGAGTGATTGGTGATGTTGATAAGGGATAGGGAAAGGCAGTTTCCATGTAAAGATTAATTCAATTTTGACATCAGAAGTAGAGATGTTTCCTAAAGGCAACTCAGAATGAGGAATAAGAACACAGAGGAAATATTTGGCTTGTCTCCTAGAGTTCAGAATGTTATGAATAGAGGAGGTAAATGAATCCATGGTATCAAATAGATCACTCAAGGATACTAGACAGTGCAAAAAAAGTTATGACTAAAATATTTCTTATACATGTCCATTTTATTCAGTTTAATGCAAGGGGTATAAGTAGAGTGCTTACTATATGCCCGACATTAGCCTATCAAAACCATGCTCAGGGATGAGGGAAGCACATGGATAGAGAAGTACAGATAAGGGTAATAATAGTGTGATTTTAAGTCAATGCTATTGTTAGTATCGGTAAGAAATAGGTGACTGTGGTAAGCAAGTAAGGCAGTGCTAGGTTACAGAGTTTTTATTACTACAATAAAGACTTTGAACCTAATCCGTTAGGTCTCAGTGTTCACCAAGTTTTAAGAAAGGAACATACATCGATTCTTTGAGAGTAAAGACCTTTGAAGATGATTTTCTTGGAGTTTGCTTATCAGAATCACTACCCTAAACAAGGGCAGGGCACTGAGTATGAGTATTCACTTCAGCAATGGGTATTGTGACGAAGTGATATTGAGGAAAACCAGACTCCAAGGCCTATGGGAAGCACTGGAGGGGTAAAAGGCCAGGAAGCAATACACAATCCAAAGACATGGTACGGTGAGACACATGTAGGTTCAAATTCCAGCTCTAGCTGCTTACTGGTTACGTGACTTTGAGAAAATTATAACCTATCTATACCTTATTTGTGGGTAAAATGGGGATAATGAAACCTATCTAAAAGGACTATGATGAGAATAAAATTAATAAATATACATAAATAATATTAAAATGAATATAAGAGCTTTGGTCTGTCATTGTTTTCTATAATAATCATTATCACCCAGCAAACCAATTAAACAAACAGCAATTAAAATCTGAATCATAAAGTTGAGTCATTCTTTAACTCTAGCTCCAGCTGATTAAAAAAAATGACAAGTTAAAAAAAAAACTACAATTTTAAGACAGCAAATCTCCCAGAAGTTGCAAATACTACTAACCACAAATCATTTTATGAATCAGCTCAATAAACACTGACTGAATGTGTACCATGTAAAACATGCTGTGCTATGTATAGCAAGAGATACAAAAATAAGCCAGATAGAGACCTACTCTCTTTGATAATTCAGAACAAAGGGCAAATTAGAGTTTTACCTGACTAACTCGATTTACTTCCTCCTCTTCTTCCTCAGCTTCCTCTCCAAATGAAAGTAAACTAAAATTTCTAATCACAAAAAAGGAAGGAAGAAAGAAAGAAAAGAATGAAGGAAAGAAAATTAGGAAAAAAAGTTAAATAAAACTTAGAAATATCCTATTTTCAAAGCAATAGAATAGAATTTACAAGAAGGAACACATTCTGATTGTTTAACAATAGATAATATTAGTATTTAGCAGAAATATACTAAGGATCTACATTTTCAACAAAATGTTAAATCTTTGGCCTCAACCACAGATGTTTCATCTATTAGACTAAACTAATGACTAAAAATCCATCCTGAGCACTACCATTAAATATACTAAGTCAAGCAGACAGAAATAATTAAGCTTTTCATATTTATCAAAACTGGTGAGCAAAATGGAGATTTCTGAAAAACTAAATACATAGGCCCAAGAGCACTACAAATGGGAAGCAATTAACCTAGTGTCTGCCAAAATACATCTTAAGATTTTAAAATTACTAAGTTACACAAAATTGTCAAAATAAAATAATATAAGCAATAAACTTAGCTTAAAAAATAGCCCATGGAGAGAAAAAACTAAACTTGTCTTCTTTGAGCCTTCAAAGAGACATCCCAAGAAAGATAAATAAGTTATTAAAACTCTCAAATATTGGAAAAATAAAAGATTTAGCAACAAAAGAGGAATTTTTATTTTGAAAGCTAGAGGCAATCAACGACTACCACATTATCCCTAACATACCTGCTATGAACTAAAAACAAAAACAGAAACATCCAACTTTTGGGCTCGTTGTCAAGATAAATCATAGTGATGAAATACCGTGTCTGAATATAGTGACAGTGACGTTTCACCCAGAGATAAATTAGTCAAAATAAATGAATCGAAAAATAAAAGGAAATCAAATATATAGCTATACAAGAAGTTATTTTGCCACAAGAAATCAACTGCTTATTAAAGTGTCTGGCTCATATGCGACAGTTTGTAAAAGCAACCTAACTTATGTATGTTGTAGGATATCAAGGAAAGAAACCAATATGCATTGAATACCTACACTATTGGGTGTTTTTAAATTCCCTTTCTCATTTAATCTTCATAACAACCAGGTGTTGTACCTATAATTTCCATTTTACAAGATGGGGAAACTGAAGCTGAGAAGGATTAATAAACTTTGCTTCTTATGAAATAGGTCAGGCAGGATTATGCTTACAACTGTCTGAATCTAACACCTATAAGTACAATAAAATCCTTAATAAAAATGCTACAATTCAGTAAAAGAGTAAATTGAAATCTAATTCTTTGATGTCTATTTTAATAAAACAGACAAAAGTAATAATGTAAAGAGTATTGTTCACAAAACATTGAAACTTATTAAAAAATTTCTGTTTTTTGGAAAACTATCCTTAGAAAATAATCCAGAATACAGAAACAGGTTTATGTTTAAAAATATTTATAATGAGATTACTTTTAATAGCACCAGAGTGAAAAGTTAAATAAATTATGTAATTGTGCAGTCATTATACCCTTCATATTTTTCTTTACTTTCCAAGTTCTTTACATTGAGCATATATTAATCAAAAAAGTAAAGAACAAAAAAAATTCTCGACTTGTTTATATAAATAATTGCCATAGTGATCATAAATATTTATCTATTTATTAACACATTTCACATGGACACCTAAGACAACACTTGTTTAGTTTAAGTTAGATCGTGCATTTGAATACAAAAAAATGCACATTAAAAAAACCACACACACTCATAATTCAGATATCTCCCTGGTCCAAACAGGCTTCCTCCTCGCTAGTAAACAACTGTTACAAAAGGAAATAAAGTGAACTAAATGAATCAGTATTGCTTTTCAAACTGAAGAAAAATCTTTCTGTTATGATTACTTTGTGCCTTTGGGTTTCAATTTCTTTACTTCCTCCTCTGGTTTTTCTTTTTTTGGCTTTTTTATTTCTCTTGGAATGATGTCATCAAAAGGATTAAACAAAACCTATGAAAAGAAATATTTTGAAAACGTTATTCCACATTTTAAATTTCACAAAAAATTAAAACCAATATTTAATTACATTGACGTTGGTGTCTATATTTTGCCTCACATAACCATCATAAGTATAGTGATATATACCACACAAAGTGTTTTCACTTACATGGCCTCATTGGATTCTCCTAATAATCCTATGTGCTATTAAGTAACGGATATTTTATCCCTATTTTACAAAAGGGAAAAATATTCAAGAAAACTTAATACATAGTACGAGAGACAAAGTCAGGTGTTTTGACTCCAAATCAAATGTTCTTAAGGACCTTGCTTCCTCAATGAAGGATCACTCTTAAATTACCTAGGAAGTCACTTCATTGGGCCAAGTAAACCTAATTCCTCTAACTTTCCACTATGAGTCGAGCTTTCCATTCATTGGATTATCAGCTAAAGTTTCATCTTTGAATTCAAAACTGTCAATTAAAAAAAAATTCTTAATTAGAAATTGTGCCTAAATTACGGAGATAAAATCTGAGTTGTGATGTTATTTTAGTATAAAGCCTGCATCTGATGCTTTGAAAATACTAATAATCAATTTCTTTTAAATGACAATTTAAGTGCTGTATCTCATAAAAGTCATGCTCCTACCTCACAACTTTTTATTTTGTGTGGATTACGTGGTCTTTCTTCATCATCAATGTCTACTTCTGTTAGCCGCAGCATGTTATATACTGTATCACCTGTAACCTATCAAATAAAAAAGAAAATTTAAATGCAAATTATTACACTCATTCTTTGTAATACGGAGGACTTTTGAAAATATTTTTTGGATAATTAAAAGGGAATTTCATATTGTTACAGAAGAGCATATGCATTAAATAATGCAAATAAAGCAACTTCATCTTAAGGGGAAAAAGCACAGATGGAGTTGAATCCTTCAATAAGATTTTTGGGGAACTTCCAATGTATACTTAATATCAGTTTTTATTAAAAATAAAAATATAATGCCAAATAACCTCCTACTGATGATGACTTTTCATTCAAACATCATAAACAAATTTAGACTTTAGAGTAGAACTAGCAAATAACAATAAGAATGTGGTAAGTGCTTTGCAGACATTATCTCATTTAATTCTTACAAACATCCTAAAAGTAAGTACTATCACTATCTTCCTCTTCTACATAAGAAAATTGAGGTTCAAAGAAGTTACAGAGCCAACAGTGATGGCCTTTCTGACTTTCAGCCACCATGCTATTCTTTGTCTCGAACGTATAAGTTATAAAATATCAACTGTAAACAGTGGTGCAGAATGGCAACCTAAATCTAATTTTATTATATACTTACATTTTTTAAAAATAATAGGAAGGAAAATCTATGAACATCAGACAACCTGTGTCAGAGTGGCTCATGTGCCAATGCATATTTCTTAACCTGTGCTGTTAAACATTAAGCAACAATACTGTATTGCATATTTTTAGTGTGATTCCTTTCATTCAACATTTCTGAAGAATTTTAAAATAACACAAATTTTCCAGTTGTGCTAAGTTTTTTTCTGTTTCATCATCACAAAATCCAGTTTCGTCTTGGATGTGGGAAAACCATTCTTACTGAACCAGCAGAGGGAGCTGATACACTAGTGATGTCTACCATACCTAAGACTTAAACCATATGAATATATTTATGAGAAAGAAGAGTGAGAAAAGAAAACCTTCAGAATCCCTTTTTAAAGAAAACTCTTGAAAATTCTATAGAAGTGGCATTCCCTGATATGATGTTAAATGTGAGCAGGATAAAATGGTACTATTCAAAGCAATATTTCAGGTAAAAACTTTTCATGTTCACACAATTTCCACTTTAAACTTAAGGGAATTCATCATTAACAGAATAAACTTTAAAGCACTAAATGTTACTACCTAGGTGTCTTTCTAAAAACATGAAAACAAGATCAGCTGAGTGACATAGCAGTTAATATCATTAGTATGATTTTAGAAAAAAAACTTTAAAGTCATAACCAATGACTTACTTGAAACACACACAAAAATTCAAGTGGTCCCTCATAGTTTATTATAAGAGGAATATACTCCAACATTTTTTAAAATAATAAATATATACCCTTGGGAATATTTTTGTGAAGGCAGCTCTTGGATAAGTTGATGCTATGTATCATAGAAGTCTAAGATAACTGGACACAAACCTTTCCAAAGATGGTGTGCTTATTGTTAAGTTCATCTGCTCGACCCAGGGTAAAGAAAAACTGGCTGCCATTATCATGAGGACCAGCGTTTGCCATGGCAACCAGTCCTCTCCGATTAAAACGCAACCGTGAATGGAATTCATCCTGAAGCATAAAAAGAAAAGATGTGAGACTTTTTTATAACCATTCTACATTTTCTAACACCATTACCATCTGGAAATTAAAGCAAACAGCTGAAGTACTTTTCTCAAGCATCGTACAGTGACCCAGTAAAAAATTAAAGGAAACTCCAGACACTCTATTCCATTGGTATAAACATGAAGTCTTCAAAAACTTCTAAATCTCATATTTTAAAGAGCCACTGATATTTATTCATTCAAAGAACATGATATTGGTACTATCAGACTAATAAATAACCCAACTTTTAGCTTTTACTTAAACCCACTGTTATTCTTAATATCTTAACTATGACATTAACTCTTTTTTCTTTTTAGATCTTTTTTGTTAACATTGGCAGTTAACAAATTGCTGACCTATTCTTAATTAACACTCACACCTTTTCCCAATATTTTTTATGTTGCTTCTTTCTTCTGTTCTCCCTGTGATTTCCTGTTACGGCATGCATGTTGTGCTACAGAGGTCTGCTACGTACAATTTAGAATGAATTCTGCTATGGACTGAATTGTGTCCCCCCTAAAATTCATATGTTGAAGCTCTAACCCCCAATGTGATGGTATTAGTGGAGATAGGTCCTGTAAGGAGATGATAAGGGTTAAATGAGGCATAAGGGTGAAGCCCTAATCCAATTGGGCTGGTGCCCTTGTAAGAAGAGGAAGAGACACCAGAGCTCTCTCTCTCCACCACGTGAAGACACAGCAAGAAGGCAGCCGCCTGCAAGCCAGGAAGAGAAGCTTCACCAGGAACTGAATGTCAGCATCTTGATCTTGGATTTTCTAGCTTCCAAAACTGTGAGAAATAAATTCCTCTTTAATCCACCCAGTCAGTGGTATTTTGTTAAGTGGTCCAAGCAGATTAATACAAATTCCATACAGTGTTAAATAAAATGTTTTAAAATAGGATGGCATACATGATGTTCTAAAAATGTTTTACATTTACAGAGTTGCAGAGATCAGATACAGTCAAATATCAGGAAATATACAGTTCTTTTTTCTGACTCACATTTTCCTCACCACCATCTTCAGCTCCACCTGAATTCAATCTAGCATAAACAATTGCAATAAGACAATTTAGAAAGAATGCTTGATAGGGTAAGTGCTGCTCTGATACCTGAATAATCCTAAATATATGATAGATATTTGATTTTGTGCACTAATGTGAAATGCACTTTCTTCTTGTGGGGCACAACCATTTTCAATCAAGTAATCCAAGCTGACTTGCAATAAAAAAAATAATAATAATTCAGTCTCACCTTGAATGGGGCTCCATAGATAGACTCTCCACCAGTCCCTGTGCCAGTAGGATCTCCCCCTTGGACTATAAAACCGGGTACAACTCTATGAAAAATGGTGTTGTCATAATATGCTGAAAAAAAATTGAAAACAATTTATCACATTCTAAAATGGAGTGTATTTAGCTGTCAGAGTTAATAGAACTAGAGTCACAAATTTTTTTCGCCAGAATGTTAAATAGGCTCCTAAACCAAAACCTTTTCTTCCCTACTTCTTATAAAATATCTATGTACTTAAAACAGCACAATTTCTACAGGAACCATGGTGGTAGTTGTTTTGCATTTATTTCCAGGATTCTCTCAAACTCTGGATTATAGTTTTCAAAATAAAAATTAAGAGAATTTTGGTATAGATCAGTAGTTCTCAGCTGGAGGAAGAGGAACAGCAATTTTGTTCCCTAGGGGACATTTGTCAATGTCTGGAAATACTTGGTTGTCACACATGGGAGATGCTATTGGCACCCAGTGGGTAGAGGCCAGGGATACTGGTAAACATCCTACAAAGCACAGGACAGCCCCACTACAAGGAATTACTGGCCCTAAATGTCAACAGTGCTGAGGTTCAGAAATTCTGGTAGAGATGAATACCTATTTCCTAATTCTTCCTCTTCTCCTCCCAAAAAATTAATTTACACGAAGAATATACAAAACCAAAATATATCAAAATTACTCACTGATTCTAGTTCTAACACCACTCAATGCACCCTCTTCAAGAAACTTTCAATAAATAAAAAAAATAACACAATGTGTAACTGAGTCCAATTAGACTCTCAAGAAGTTTGCTAAATTATTAAGCAAAATTATTTATATTTACATATAAATATATGATTCGGAAGCTATAAACATACAAGAGAGATCATATGTGATCTCCTAGTAGTACTTATTATCTGGAACCTAGAATCATTAGGGAGACTTCACAGAGCAGAAAGAAGTTGGATATGGCAGAAGCATGGCACCTCAGTAAGGTAAAGCATGAGCAAAGAATTTGGTGAGGGTGGAAGGGCAAGAATTAGAGTTTGACTGAATCAGGGAGTTTATATTAGGAAGTGGCAACAATGGCCAATATGCATAAGAAAAGATTCTCAACATCATTAGTCATCAGGGAAAGGCAAATCAAAACCACAATGAAATACCACTCACACCCACTAGGATGGCTATCATCAAAAAAATGGAAAATAACAAGTGTTAGTGAAGAGGTGGAGAAAATGGAACCCTCGTACATTGCTAGTTGGATTGAAAAATGGTACAGTCACTGTGGAAAACAGCTTAGTGGTTCAGAAAAATTTAAACATAAAATTATCCATCAATTTCACTTCTATGTATATACCTAAAAAAAGTTGAAAGTGGGTACTAAACAAATAATTGTACATAAATCTTCATAGCAGCACTATTCACAATAGGTAAAAGGTGAAAACAACTCAACTGTCCATCAATGAATAAAGAGATAAACAAAATGTGGTACATACACACAATGGAATATACATTACTCAGCCAAAAAAGGGAAAGAAGAAATACTGATACACACTACAACATAGACAAGCCTCAAAGACATGCCAGATACAAAAAGTCACATACTGCATGATTCCATCTCTATGAAATATCTAGAATAGGCGAATCCATAGAGATGGAAAATAGACTGAGGGTTGCCGGAGGCTGGGGGGACTGATTGTTTAGTGGGTAGTTTTCTTTTGGGGTGATAAAAATGTTTTGGAACTAGACAGAGGTGCTGGTTGCACAACCACAGCAAACATACTAAATACCACTGAATTACACACTTTAAAATAGTTTTATGTTACGTAAATTTCACCTCAGTTTTATTTAAAAAAATCCCTTGAGTGAAAGAAAAGTAATTATTTTATCTCACTGAAGCTAGTTTTGAACTTACGTTAACTAGTCAGCTAAGTATAAGAGGAAAACATATGTAGAATATACGTCTAGCCCTGAAGGAAGTGCTGAATAAACAAAAGCTATTATTACTGTTGTTGTGAAACCAAACAAAAAACAAGTAGCAAAAGAGTACGTTGAGGTGGGGTCAATTATTGAGTGGAGTCAAAATTCAATCACATGCTGAGGACTGCAGAGCGGAAAAATGGAAAGAGCACAGTTCCCTGAGCTCTGCACTGAGCTGCAGAACTGCCTGACACCAGATTTCTTGTCATACAGGATGATAAATGTCTTTATTATTTAAGTAATTTTGAGTTGAGTCTTCTATTACTTGCAACTGGAAACTAGAAATACTTATCAAGTGCCTACTGTGGGCAGCACCGTACATATACAATTACTGCCATAATTCATAAAGTACCTATTACATAGGTACTTCGTGACACTTTATGAGTCAAAACATGACTATGATTTACCATAATTCATAAAGTACTATATATAGTGGCTCGCAGGCACCCTCATAATTATTTACAGTTGCAAGACATAACTGGATATAAAATCCATATTTTAAAAAATGTAATCTATAATCTAACAACTTTATCCAGTACATAGGATAGATTGGAAGAAGTAGAAAAGGAAGTCCAACTGATTTTTTTCAATCTCTTCTCCCAGTGAAGAGCTGTTGGGCTATATTCACAAGAGCTCCCCAGCGCAGACAAGTTCTCCTTGGTTACAAACAGAAACTATAAAAACCAAGAGGTCTAAAAGTATCTCTCCTGTATCCGTAAGTAATCATTTACTCAGATTAACCATTACTCAGTAATCACTACTCAGACTGTATGTAGCCATCAGGAGTTCTGAGTCTTGCCTCTTGTTAGCTGTGTAACCTTAAACTCAATTTTCCTCTTTTTTTTAAATTGAGATATAACTGACATTTAACATTATATTAGTTTCAGGTATAGAACATAATGATTTGATATTTGTATACGATATTTGTATATAGTGAGAAATGCTCACAAGTCTAGTTAACATCTGTCATCATACATAGTTAGAAAATTTTTTTTCTTGTGATGAGAACTTTTAAGATCTACTCTCTTAGCAACTTCCAAATATGCAATATAGCGTTATAGTCACCATCCTGTACATGTAATTTTCTCATTATAAAACTAACAATATAAATTAATTCAGTGTTCTGAAGATTAAAGAAGATAATGTGGGGGGAACCTATAAATTTTCAAATTCAACACAAATGTGAGGTCAAGCTTGCATATTTTCACTTAAATCCTACAAATTCATATTCAAATTTAAATATAAAACATGTGCCTGTCTAGATCAGAAAATGAAAATAATCCTTTAGGCCCATAATATGCAGTCAATCAACATTTTTTGAGCAAAAGATCAGATTTGCTTTTTCAAAAGATCACTTAAACTCTCAGTATGGAGAATGGATTGGAAGCCACAAGACTGGAGAGAAAGAAAGGCAGAGAGGGAGAGAGAGAGAAACTTTTGTCCAAGTCCAAACATGACTGTGGCTTATCTTGAGATGCACAGATCCAAGGATTCTCTAGGAAGCAAGATCTTTAAGACTCAGAGATCTATTAGATGTGAGGAAAGGGGGACATGAAAGAAGTCTTTATTACTTGTGCTTTCAGATTTTAAAATTACCCATCTTATGCCTTATTTCTATTTCCTACTAAGTCTTTCAGTGACAGTGACTTTTTACTTTAAGCTTTTCTTTTTTATTTTCCTAATTATATTCTTGTTGGATGAATGAAATTATTATAATACTATACAGAGAGTATGAATTTTCTATAATTTCTCTACACTATAATTTTATATTCTATCATAGCTAGAATTTAAAATTTCTGCAAAATTTCCATACCCACCACTTTTACTTCCCTGCAATTTATTAATAATTACTGTTGAACTATGCATTTATAGTTGTCCTTAGAGCTTACAATTTGCTATAATAGACTTGCAAAATAACTGACTGCAATAATGTTTGACTTTCTTCTTAAATTTTTATGTATCGTTCCCATAAATATTTTGAAGAGGTTTCATTATTTCAATGTGTGTGTTCACAATATCCTCCTGAATTTCCTCCGATATTGAAAAAAGAAATCTACATATTCCTCAAATATGAAATGAAGTTTCTATCTGGCTGCTGTGGTTCTGGTATTTGTCACTACAGTTTTTATTTTTGGCTGTACAATGTAAGGGTATCATGATATATTTTTGACTAATTATATTTCTGCCCAAGTATATATAGGAATTTATGTTTGCATTTTTAAATCATTTATATGTTTCTTCTTCTAGAATATTGTGATTTTGTGTTTAATTTTGTAAATATTATCAATAACTTTTTATCTAAAACTCCTTTTGTAATCTGTTCCATTTATTTTAGCCTACTTTCTTTTAAGCAAATATTTTAGTTTTGTAAAGATATTTCTTTTAACTTATCACCTTATACGTTTGTCTCTTCTAAAGACATTATATTGTTAAAGGAAGTAGGGGATAAAAGATAACCGTTGAAGCATGGACCCTGAAGAGATGAAGCTGAGGTAAAATAGAAATAAAGACATTAGTAGTCACAGAAAATATAAAAAAATCTAATTTTCTTATTTACTTCTCTTTCTGTTCTCCACTTTGTTTTGCAGACCTACAATTTCATCCCTTCCTCATACTTCAGAGGAACTGATAAAATTATCAAAGCTAACAAGCTTCCCTTTCCTTCTTTATATCTTTTTGAACTTACAATCTTAAACTTTTCAGTTATTTTTTAAATGTTCACCTAACTATCCTGCAAAGACTTGAAATCCAAGACTAAGTCTGTGTAACTGCAGATCTTTTCAGAAAAACTAAAAACCTGCCCCCGACACAGAGAGACAAATACTGTATGATCTCACTTACATGTGGAATGTAAAAAAGTTGAACTCATAGAACCAGAGAGCGGAATGGTGGTTCCCAGGGAGTAGGGGGGTATGGGAGATCTTGATTAAAAGGTATAGCTTTCAATTATAAGAAGAATAAGTTCTGGGAATTCAACACACAGCATGGTGATTATTACTGATAATACTCTATTGTATACTTGAAATTTGCTCAGAGTAGATCTCAAATCTTCTCAACACACACACACACACACACACAAAAGGTAACTAACTACGTGAAGTGACAGATAAGTTCCTTAACTTGATTGTGGTAATCATTTCACAGTGTATACGTATATTAAACTACTTTGTACACCTTTAAAAACATCATGTTGTACAACTTAAATATATACAATTTTTATTTGTCAATCATATCTCCACAAAGCTGAAAAAAAAAAGACAAAGAACTTCTCTTCAACTGTGAACATCACTTTAGTTGAGAGCCATATCCGAGGCTGTGCTCCCATTTCCTTATTTTTATTCATCTGCTTTTTAATTCTGGAAACCATGAATTAAAAAAAATAAATAATTGGTATGAATGTTACAAAATCTAGAAATATTATGACACTTACATCATAGAATTAGAGATAAAATGGACTTCTCTGAATAATATTTTTAAAACCTTGAATTTATTTATTTAGAAGTATCTTTATTTAAATTAGTCTTCTCAGGATTCTTGTTAGCCTTTGCAATAACAATTCTCTCTCACCTGTTCAGTTAAGAGAATTGCTCTAGATTTTTTTCTTATTTTCCTATTTTCTTTCTTTCTCCTTGTGTTCTTATAAATAGGGGAATAGTTTTTTGTTGTTGTCAATAAGTTTTCATCATCATCTAACTTAAGAACCTTATTTCTCCTGCATCATCATATTATATCCAGATGTTTTCTGTTTCTTCCATTCACCTGGTCATGGATTGTAATTTACCATTCATTCTTTCTAATGTTTTTGTACTTTTACCTTCTCCTGTAAAATTTGAGCTTTTGATTCCCCAAAACTTCTTTCCAGAAACAAGTCCGACTTTTCCGTGTCTACTTTCTTTGTTTCTCGGCTCTGTTGACAGTTAATTGAGGCTTCTCTGACTGAACTACCTGTCTGACTCAATTTCCTTCCTGCCTGTCATAGCAATTATTAATAATGGTCTTTGCAGATGTCTCTTCTCTTTTTCCTTTTTGGCAATTTTTTTTTTCGGTCTGGGTATTTTTATTCCTTAAATTGTCCCCTGGTAATTATCTATTTGTCTAACTATCTACTTGGAGAGCTCTCATTGTACCCTACTACTGGTTATTTTGGGTTCTCTTTCACACCCTGCTTTTGACTCAAACACTGTTTTCTGACACCTTGATTAACCTTGTCTGTCTCTAAATATCAGATAGAATTTAGAGGGACAATGATTTGCCACCACTGGAGATATTCAAAACCACATGCAATGTATTCTAAAAGTCAACAAGTTACAAAAATGTTTGGAATGTTTAGTTCTATAAAGGAATATTCTGAAGAGGGAAATGCTCCAGTGGATGTATAATTTTGTAAAGTTTGTTAAAAAGAAGAATAGTCACTTTACGATGCAAATATAAAAAAATACTAGAGACATTGACAATAACATCACTAAATGCTGGATGCAAGGCTTCCTGGAGAAAGTGGAATTTTGAATAGACATTAAAAAGTGGGTAGACTTGAACAGTACAAAGGGAAGAAAATGTATTCCAAAAAGAGCCTGAGAATATGAGGAGATCGCAGATAAGAAGATGGTATGAGGATATGTGTTAAAGTGGAAATGGGAAGGAACTGCTCAGGAGAAAAAGATAATAGCCAACTGAAACCATGTGGTTATTTAGTTCCAGGAAACGTAAGTCAGAAAGCTAGGAAGTCAAGCTGCCTGAGGATTCAACTACCAGATGAATAAAGAAGAGGATAAAGCGATTAAAGATGAGAGAGGAAGACTAGGTAAAAGGCAATTACAATCATGTAGGTAAAAGTCAAGGCAGTCTGGGGAAGAAATTGGTAAATTTGGTTTTACATTGGTTTAGTTGTAGCTGACAGTGGAAGACTTGTATAGAAAAGTCCACTAGGCAATTAGATATGTAAATGAGAGCTGAGAAGAGAAAAAATGGCTGAAATTCTAAATTTGATGGTCATTTGGATGGAGGTAATAACTGAAGAATAAAGAAAATAGAGAACTAGAGGCAATCTCAGGGAATACCAATATTTAGAGGATGAAAGAAAGAAGTGGAAAATAGCCAAGGAGACCAAAAAAGATCAAAGTATTATTTGGTGAGACAAATTTCTCTGTGAAAGATAAACAGATTTACTTGGGGGAAAATTTTTATCTCCTCTGTCCACTTCCTGACACATAGCTCAACACTACATCACTCATGCAACTCTCATCATTCATTACCACTGTTTAATACTTGTCTTCAATATTGTGGAAAAATACACTGCAATTCATTTTTAAGTTAACAACATTTCTCCTACAGAATAGAACTCAAGAGTTATGATTACCTTCCAAACAAAGCTGAATGAAATTCCTGCAAGCTTTAGGAGCTTCTTTGGACCACAACTCTATGTCAATATCTCCAGCTGTAGTTTTCAATAAAACCTGTAGAAAAAGTATAGCATCATTATATTAAACTACCATTTTGCTTGATAATCAGTTGAATGGCTGCTCAACTTGAAGCATTCACTAATGAGTTTTCAATTGCAAAATAAAAATTAGAAACTTGGCTTGGCTTTAGTTATTATACTCAAAATATTTCAAATATTCAGTACATTCAGTCATTGTATAATTCTATCTTTCAAATACCATTTTCAGAAAAAATTTTTTAAAAATAGCATATAACTTCTTAATCACAAAAAAAAATTTTTAAATCAACAATTTAAACTTGTTTTAATCAAGAAAGTTTCCCATGGCATTTATTCCAATAAAATTGGTATAGCAAATTAAGAAATTAAAGAATAAGCCACAAAATTGTGACAGTATAAGACAATTTTAAAATTACCCTTTTACATATAAACACTCTACTTTCACATTCAAAATCATGCCATTCCTAGTTTACAAAGGAACATTCTTAATCTAATTCTGGGTTATATATTACAAAATGGTATGTCTTAAAACCACCATCAACAGTAAATGGACTCCTTTGATAGCCTCCTTTCCACCAGCTCAGGAAGGCAGTTACTCCTTGGTGTAACCAGCCATCTTACAACAACCAGAACCCCTACTGAGCCCACAACTTATAACTATCTTATTAATAACCACAAATAACCAAAAAGAAAGTTAGGCTCTAAATTTGAATACTGGCACACCTAGAATCTAACTTCTCTAGTAACACTTTCTTCCTCTCAGTGTACCAGAGCAGATCAGTGTCAATTCATGATCAATGGTCAATGATTTGTGACCATAAAAATCATTTAGAATGTTCTTGCAAATAAAGAGTACGCAGTGTGACTATTTAAAAACACGAGACCGATTCCCGTGAGAAGTCAGTATCATTGAAACGTCACACTTTTTATTTTCTAAAACTCCTTTACCTAATTATTTGGAACTGATAAGAAGTAAAAACCATTCAGTGAAGCCCTCATCTTGCATGGATGCCCCAGAGAAGCTGTAAATTGCCGAGAGTCAGAAAGCTTGTTAAGAGCGAAGCAGGAACAGCATTTCTCTGTACTCCCTCCTCACCAGTGCACTTTCGCTACAATTGCCTTTCCATTTCTGTTTCAGAAGCCCAGATTATACTGCCATAGTTTATACAACACATTGATGAATTTATTATATCTTTATGGTCTTTTACTGGCTACACAGTTCTCTTACAACTATTTTTCAATGACCATGGGGGTGGTGGTTGAGAGTGCCATCAAGTGAATTCCAACTCCTAGTGACACTGTGGACAGCACAGCAGAACCCTGCCTGGTCTTTTTGCGCCAACCTCTCACCTTCCAGCGCTAGCTCAGACAATGCTCCACTGCTATTTACACAGTTTCCATGGCCAATTTTTTGGAAATGAGTGACCAGGTCCTTCTTTCTAGTCTGTCTTAGTCTGGAAGCTCAGCTGAAAACAGTCCACCACAGGTAAAGCTGCTGGTCTTTGAAATACCAGCGGCATAGCTTTCAGCACCACAGCAACAAGCAGCTGCCACAATGTGACAACCGACAGACGAGTGGCATGGTTCCCTGCCCAGGAATCGAACCTCAGAGGTGAGAGCTTTGAATCTTAACCACTAGACCACCAGGGCTGGAAAGTAGGAGAGAAGGAGGCGAAAATACTTATATTTGGGCTGGGGGAAGTGAAAATATCTATACTGTGGTAGCTTTTAAAATGGTTTCCTTAACCTTTCAAGAAATTTTATATAGAAGCTGAAATGCAAACGTGCATGATTTTCTCAATCCATTACATTTCCTTTATAAAAAGAATGGAACATTTGTTGAGTGCCTTCTATGTGTCAACTTCTGTGCCAGGTATTTCCCATATCTTACCTCATTTAATCCTCAACTACAAAGCAGGTATCATTACTCCCATTTTACTTAATAAAGAAACAGAGACTCAGATAAAGTAACTTTTTCTAAGGTCTCACAGTGAACGACTTAAGCCAAAGGCTGTCTGGCTGCAAAGCCCATGCTTTTTCTAGACCACCACGCCGTATCCACAAAGTTCTCCATAAATCCCATACTGTACTGGAAAAGACAGTCCATCAAGGTCTAGGGCCCTGCCACATGTCTCAGAAGAAATCCCCAGGTTACCCTGGTTACAACTGACTTGAGTAGAGAACAGTGCCTAAGTCAAAAGCAATCATATATTAGCTAGATATCAGCAAGGCCTTCTAACTCGGCTTGGCATGAAAAAATACCCAAAGAGATATTCCATATGGGATGGTGACAAATCAACCCAATTGCATTCTCATTCTCCCAGGAAGTATACATTTGGGATGCAAACTGAGAAGTTGAGTAACTTCCTCTACCACAGATTGTACCTAGAATGACACCGTGTAACACCTTCTGATTTCCCATGAGATCTGACGTACATCCCAAGCTTAAAAGTACAGTATATCTAAAAAACAATGTCCTGTCCTACCTCATTATCCCCTTGTATATTTGAAATAAAGCACTAGTGTTACAGGGAGCCTATACATGTCTTCTCTTCCTTGCAACTCTAAAGGAGTGATCTCCAAACTTTTTGTAAGTGTGAATCCCTACTAGCAGAGAAGAGAAGGCAGGCGAGATGGGAGGTAAGGACTTAGAGCACACAGCCCCAAAATATGCATATTTAAATACATGTAGTACTATATTACTCTAGTATTACATTATAAAAGATCACACAAAATAAAAATTTTAAAGGATTACATAGAAACACTATTTTAAAATAATTCTATTTTCTTTACTAAGAGTACAATGAACTTTTTTCAAATAACAGATTTATTGAGATATAATTCACATACCAAATAATTCACCCTTTTAAAGTGGTTTTTAGTATAATCCAGAGAGTTATGCAACCACCACGACTATCTAATTCCAGAGCATTTCATCATCCCAAAAAGAAACCCTGTACTCATCAGCAGTCACTCCCCATTTCCTGCTACTCCTAGTCCCTGGCAATCACTAATCTACTTTCTGTCTCTATGGATTTGCCTACTGAACATTTCATATAAATGAAATCATACAATGTGTGGCCCTGTGTGTCTGGCTTCGTTCACTTAGCATAACGTTGCTTTCAAATTGTAGAGGTCCATCTTCCTGTTCCATACACTTAGGTTTTCAAATGTCCTGAAAATCAGAATGGCTTTGTATTCTTACTGATGAATATGTCAAAACACAATATACATTGAAGACAAAGTTCATCATTAACAACAATAAATAGAAATCCATATTCAAAAGATTTTCATAATAATTTCTCATTTTTGACAGAATTCTCATGTTGAGGCATCAGCTCTACCATTTTCTTATGGTTTGCTTATATTTACATTATTAATATTATCTTCAATATGAAACTTGTGAGGGTTAGTTTAGTTAATCTAGATACCATGAAATATAAATCCATTTAACAAGGCATTAGGAAAAAATACATCATGATATATAAAAAGTGACTGAATGAGTAACTGAATTTATGTTCCTTTTTATATATAAAATGTTGCATTTAAACAAATAAAGGGGAAAATAAATACAAACAGAAGTATGTAGATTTTCTCCCTGTATCACAAGTATGATTTTGCACACTCCCTCAAGTGTGCACTCACTCGTATAGAAATCACTGTCCTAAAGAACAAACTAATGCACATCCTCCCTCCCTCTAGACTCTGGAGTCAGGCTGCTCAAATTCAAATACTGACCCTTTCACTTACGAAGAGTAAGACAGCTTCGTTACCTTGGGTATGATATCTAACACTTTCGTGACTCGATTTCCTTATCTAAAAACAGGCATAAAAATATCCTCATAGTATTGTTATGAGGAC
This sequence comes from Equus caballus, assembly GCF_041296265.1. NCBI lineage: Eukaryota > Metazoa > Chordata > Mammalia > Perissodactyla > Equidae > Equus > Equus caballus. Next base: position 23,235,795 of record NC_091704.1, read on the forward strand.
AAAATGAGTTTTTGGTTTTTTTTAAACTTTTTATTAAGATTATGATAGTTTACAACCAAAATGAGTTTTTATATAGACTGTTTAGAATAGCACCTGACAAATAGGAAATGCTCAAAAAATAGTAGCTAGTATTGTAATGTTTTTTTGGCCACACATAACCTACATCTAGTAAAAAGAATGCATACATGGTTGGGCCACCTTGTCTACCACAGTTTCTTAATCTTTCCAGTGATAAGCTACTGAATAAAACAAAGAAGGCACATGGCTCGCTCCTCCTTTGGCCATCACCTCTTGGTCAGACGTCAGTGGCTCCTTTTCTTAAAGCTCCCAAATAAGACAGTACTTTGATAATAAAATGTTTCTTAGGAATAAATAGATATTAATATACAATTGAGATTAAATGATCATAATATGTGGAAATTTCACCTCCAATGGATAAGGAAATTTCTATCAAGTGGTACATTTCTGTGCCTCATCTTCAGAGGCCAGAGTTATAGCATAACAGCAAAACATTTACAGATAATTGTCAGGGTTAACCACTGGTGTAATATGTCAATCACTTCCCAAGTTGATATCATGCTTTTTTTTTTTTAATTTTTATTGAGTTAATGATAGGTTACAATCTTGTGAAATTTCAGTTGTGCATTATTGTTTGTCCGTCGTGTTGCAGGTTCACCCCTTCATCCTTTGTGCCCACCCCCACCCCACCTTTCCCCTGTGATAGCATGCTCTTTGAAGGGAGGAATTTTGTCCTATTTATTCTGAATATCTCTGTATCCTTTCAGTACCCAATGTAGCATTAGACACTACAGGTACTAAACTAATACTCATTGAACAAGCTTATTATATCTGCTTTAAGTTCTTTCCAGACCAAAATTCTTGCCATACTCTCTATGGTACAGAACTTTGAAGGTTTAATGTCTTCAATCAGCCTTATGCTAGAAAAAGTCCCAAATTGTGTTTGAAGGAAAACAGGCTACATTCTCCCTCAGCCCAATTCTGTTTAGAAGAAGGACAGTATTTATCACATTTTGCATATACTTATTTGCATGATTATTTGGTCCACATACATTTCACTCAACTGACTCCATGATAATAGAGACAATGCTGGCTTTTCTTTCTATTGGACCCCTAATACCTAGCATAGAGTCTAGCATTTGCTAGGTGCTCAATAAATACTTGTTGACTGAAAGATCTCCTGTTCAGGCATGTATCTTTGTTAAAGGTTTTTATGTTTATGACCATGTCAAATCTTCCTCTAAAGTAAAGCAATTAAGTCTACGCTTGACCAGCAACAGTATAACCCCAAACTCACTGATATTTAATACTTCTCAGAAGTTAAGAAATATAGTATTAATTCATCCATTCATTTAGTACAGATTTGAACTCCTCCTACAATGTGTCAAGCACCATTCTAGGTTTGTCTCTGCCCTCATAGTGCTTGCATTCTATGGGGGATACAATAAACAATAAATAATAAGTATTATAGAAAAAAACTAAAGAGAGTTTATGGAGGCAGGGAATGCTGTGATGCAGGATATGAATGATGTTTGCTGTTTCACAGAGTGTAGATAGGAAATGGCTTTTTGCTAAGGTGTCATTTGAGCAGGGCAAAGAGTATACTAGAGAAAAGAACAGCAAGTGTGAAGCCTAGGATGGGCAATGTATTCAACCTCTACCAGAGTTTATCAGCTGGGGGTGATAGCACTCTCAAAAAACATTGGAAATATGAAGAGGTAGGTATTCGGGTAAAGGTGAGGAACGGGGAGAAGTTCAAACAACAAAAAATTTAAAGAATTGCTCTGCCCAAAATACCCACTGAAATTTTTGCTGGTGATATCAATTACAGCATTTTTGTTTTCAAATTTCCCTCATTATATTATCATATGTCAATCAATAAAAGATTACATAAATAATTTATAATACAGTCATGCAACAGAATTGTATCTGATGTAAATTTAATTTATCCTAATTCAACTATATACTTTCAGTCTCACTATTTTCTCCATTATGCCGGCTCATCATGTTTCATATGTGATATAGACTAGGTCTCAGTTCAAGAATTTAGGTGATATTCATTCTATTACTTCTCTGCTTCGTATTGCCTAGAAAACACATCAGGAAATCATTCTCCCATTCTAATGTGGGAACATTTCCCATTCCCCATCTTCTCTAACAATCATCTCATGTTTTAAGACCAGCATGAAGTTTCCCCTGCTTTCGCAGTTGCTCACTTCTCAGTACGTCCATGGCAATATGCTCCTCTCTCCATAAGCACGCCTGTCAGACATATCATAAAGTTTTTCTTTACCTGCCTGCCTGCCTCCCAACTAAACCATAAGCTCTTGTAGGGCAACAACTAGACCATATCCATCCATATTGGTGTCGCCAGCACCTAACAGAGTGCCCGGTGCCTAGCAGGCGTTCAATAAATGGAGAAAGAGCGATCTCCACGGTAAGTAAAAACTATGTCAAATTTTAAAATGTACTCAAGTTTTTATCTAAGACTCCAGAAAACGCCTGCATGGGTTAAGTTAAAGCAAGAAATAGGGTCAGCTGGCTGGTATGGAGAAATCTCCACATGAGGACTTTCTCAAGTGTACGCTGAGAAGTGCCAATAGATGGTTTCGATGCAATCGTGTTCAGAGGCAGGGGAAAAGCCAAGACTTCTTGTGATCTCTTGGAACCCTAAGACCCCAGAACTCCCTTAATCAGTGAGGTATCACTTTGGGGAGCCCAGGTACCCTAGACAAGGCTCTCACCTTCCCGTTGGTGGGAGGCTCCTGGATGTAGATGTTGCTCATGCTGGTCAGTCCTCAAGCCTCTGCTCTCAATTGGCGATGAGAGCGGACGGCCGGTCACTAAAGCTGTTCACCTATCAGTACACGCTTCCTTAAGTCGGGTGGTCGCAGAAAGCTCCAGTCTGTCAATATCCCGTAAGACAGAGACACGAAACACTGTCTTTTCCCAAAGCTAGCCCCTCACGGACGACGCCATGTTGCTCCCGGACCCGAGCACCGCTAACCCTGAGAAGGGGGATTCTATTAGTCTCCAGGGAAGGAGAAAAGATTATTAAGCCCCTATAGACTAATTTAATTAGTATTGCGATTTTAAAAAGAACAATACGTAAGTCTTGGTGGCGTTTACTTCACTGCACGCGTGTGCAGGTCTCATTTACCCCCCGAAGCTGGCAGTAATGGTTCGGACCATGAGTGAGCTGCAATATGACTCCCCCGGAAACTGCATCGGCTGCTACTTGGTTCCGCTATCGCCGGAGGCTTAGAGGGCCTTCCCGGACTGTCACCTAGGTGCCGCGGCTTGGGTGGCAGGAAGAGGCCATCCCAGCTGCGCGTTGTCCTTGCGGCCGGCGGGAAGCGAGGGCGCTCTCGAAATCCGAGGGCTTCTGCGACCCCTTTTACAGCACCATGGCAGTCCCAGGTGAAGACCAACGGCAGGGCCCCGGGGTCTGGGCGAGGAAGGGAGCGGGTAGGCTATACGGGTGGGGTGCGCTGGTGTAAGGAGGGGCGCCCTTCGCGATTTAGGCGGAGGCGTTAAAATTAACAGGTTCGTTTGGTTTACATAAAAAAGTTTACACTGCAGAAATAAACTCTGAAGGAAAGAAACTATCTCCCCCTGCCCCAGCCCAGCTCCACTTCCCTGGATGGATTACAGGGAAAGTGTACGGTGGCGGAGGGAGGGTGGGATGCGGAGGGGCGGGAGAGGCAGTAACTGTGGGCCTAGGGGGAGGGTGGCTGAGAATAACTGACTTTAATTTTAGTATGGCTGGAAAATAAAATTTGAAGTGGGAACACATGGCGGACCCAAGTAGCCAGAGGCGTTGTTTATCGCGAACGTCGCAGGGACGAAATGGGCGGTCTGGGGTTCTGCTTCTTTCTCTTCCTGTTGTGTGGCCGTGGACCGGTCGCTTTGCCCTTCTTGGCCTCAGTTTCTGCATCTGTAAATGCAGATTTGTTTTTTGTCTGTGGTTCCTCCCAGCTCTCAGATTCTGGGTCCGGTGGGTACTGACCTAAAAACAGTGAACCCTGCTAAATAAGCGTTTCAGAGCTTTCCCGTTCACAACCACCAGCTTACTTGGAAGCTCTGGGGGTTCGGGGGGAGGGCATCTCCTTAAGCCAGCGTTGCCACGATGTGTTTTGCAGAACGCTGGTTGCAGGAGATATTTTGAGAAATATACGCCGCCCCCCCTTCAAACACTCCCTCCCCCTACACACAACTTGGAGATTCACAATGCACTTTAGTATAGAAAAGACCGAGAAGTGCTGTGGTTAGAAGCTCTAATTTTGTTTTAACCTGCCCTTGCCAGTATTATTTAAGCACATTTGTTCTGTGGCAGCCTTTTTTGAACCCTATTTTACAGATAGCTGTTATGAGAGGGTTGTACTTTTCTGCCAACTACAGTTTGGGGAGGAGCACAGGGGGGATTGTGAGAGAGGAAAGATACACTCATTCATACCCTAACAATCTGTATTAAGTGCCTACTGTGTGCTAGGCACTGTGCTAGGCGTTGGGGATACAGTGGTGAGCAAACCAGTTGCTCTTCACAGAGAATTTACAATTTCGCTGTAAGGAGAAAGTACCAGAAAGTCAGACAAGTGTATAGCAGGGAAAACACAAAGCTTTCAGGAGCAGGTAGTAAGGGCGTCTAACAGGAGACAAGGAGGAACCAGAAGAACTTTCCAGAGGATGTGACATTATAGGAGGAGACTTGAAGAATTGCAAGGGGGGGTGGGAGGGTTGAGAGGGGAAGTTGCAGCCAGAGGAACTGGATACCTAAAGGAAGAGGAAATGTGTGAGAAGAGGAAATGAAAGATGTTCCTATGGATGGAACTCAGAATACAAATGGGAGAGAAATGAGAAATTAACTAGAGAGAGACTAACAGTAGCTAGTATTTATTAAAGCATTTACTATGTGTCAGATGTGTCAGACACTGTATCGAGCATTGTATTTTGTTTTGTTTAATATGCACACCCACACTGTGAGATAGGTATTAATATTTCCATCATACAGATGAGGATACTGTGGGTCAGAAAAAGCAAGTAACTTGCCTATTGAGACAGCCAATAAGTGACAGGTGGGTCTGGCTCCTCTAGAGCCCACGTGCTTATCCATTTTGCCCTGTTGTAGTCTAATTTACAAGGTAATTTCCAGCTCTTAAAGGACCTTGTAAGCCATGACAAAGAGTTTGGTCATTTTCCTAAGGACCATGGGAAGTCATTTAAGGGATTTTAAACAGATTCACATTTTGGGAAGATCATTCTGGCTGCACAGTAGATTGGAGGGGAGGTAGTTTGGATGCAAAGTCACCAGTTAGGAGTAATTCTGGTAAGTTACGGTGATACCCCAGGTACAGTCTCAGGAAGAAAGGAGAAGCAGATGGATTGGAGATATATTTTTGGTGATAGAATCACTAGGAATCTGTGATTGAGTCAATGTGGGTGGATACTAGAGGAAACAAGATATTACCTGGGTTACATTGTTAGGCAATTGGGTAGGGCTATTTACTCATATAGGTAACATCTGAGAAGGAGCAGCTTTTAGGGGGATGATGGTGACTTTAGTTGGGGCTTGTGTTGAGGGATAGTCAGACATAGAAATGGAAAAATCTAATAGACAGTAAGAGATAAAATTTGTAGTTTAGGAAAGAAGCCAAAGTGGACAATTTGGTGTTATCCACACATGTAATAGGAGTTAAGGCTGTGGGAGTGGAGTCCTTTGGTAGAGTGTGTAGAGTGTGAAGAGAAGGTCTGTGGCTGAAGCCTGGAGAAAATCAACATGGAAACGGCCAGTAGAGAAAGGCCAGCCTGCACAGTGGATTGCCTAGGCATCCCGATAGGCCGCATCAGCCCTGGTGATCTTTGCATCACACAGCTGCATCCAAGTTGGCCTGCTGTCACTGTTGGTTTCATTACTTGAGCATTTTGAACACCTCCGTGGTATAGGCACTCTAGGGGACACAGTGTCACAGTCTGTGCCCTCCTAAGACTTTGTCTACTAATGAGAATGTGCTGCTTAAGAAAAAGGATAAAAGTGATTTTTTTAAAGACCTTATTGAAATTCCCTTAAACTTAGACCAGTGTTATAGTTATGGTAACCTTCTTTCAACTCAAAATAATGCTTCAAAGTGTAATAATCTTAAATTGTGCCATTAAGGTAGATGGCAAGACATAGATAAACTGTTTAAACCCAGAAAAAGTTGAGATAATAGATGTGACAGCACTGTAAAAGTACAATGCAAGTGCCATTAGAAAATATAGATATAGAAAATGTCAAGATAATTTCTTGGATGATCGATCCAGGCAGTGTGTTAAAGGAAAATAGGGCTCCATCAGAAACATTTTGAAATAACTATCAAAAAGCACAAGTATTATGTTATGCTCTTTTATTTTTAGGTCTAATGCTCATATGGATTCAGCATGGCATTTCTTGGGTGGTCCTGCTGGTGATTATTACAGGGAGTGACTAAAAGAAATAAGGCTGCTTTCCACAAACAAAAATCAGCCTTGTCTATTTTATGGTTACCGACTAGAGCTGCTTTTCTGCAGCATTGTTTGTCAGCTTCCACTTTTATGTCGGTAACATAATGAAATGTGCACTCTCTTAGGGAAATCAGGGACTCTTAGTTGTTATTGAAGAAATACTGTTTAAACATAGGTTTCAGTGAAGTTTACTTTCTTTTTGATACTGCCTTTCTCATTCACAGTTGTTGAAATTAGTTCTGACATTCCTGTTAATGATTCAGCATTGCCCGTGAAGAGTTGACCTGGCACAAGTGGCAATGTAAATTACTGATGTGGTTGCACAACAACTCTATTTGTTTTTCTCTCCTTCAGTGAAATCTATATAGCTAAGATAGGGAATTTTATATAGCCAAATTAACATTACATCCAGCATATCAAAGTGAGTCAAATTCTTAAAACACATTATAATAGCATCTTAGTAATAGAAGAATTCTAAATTACATTACATCCAATTTCTTTTCACTCCTAGACTACACTATAGGTAATTTGTTTTCTCTCTAGTCTGTGGTGCACATTGCTCCTGAAATAATTTTCCTGAATCGTATTTCTGACCCTGTCATTCCTGGGAGGTGGGAACTTAGTTCTTGACCCATATCTGTGAATTTTGTATTTCTCTTCAAGCAACTTAACCTTTCTGAGACCTAGTTTCCTTGTCTCTGTAGTGAAGGAGCTGATGACTAAGCTTTCTTTCACTTCTAACCTGCTGTAATGCAAAGCTCCGCATCACTGCAAGAATGAAGTGCGCAGTCCTAAGCACGGCCACATTGCTCTTGCTACCCTTTCCTCCCACCACTTTTCTCATGCATTCTACCATCTTCTGAATTGGCCAACTGCGCCCAGAACCTCTCATGGGCTTTTTCTAACTACATGCTTTTGCTGTCACTGTCCCTCCTCCACTGTCTGTGTCTGCCTATGGGAAGCTTCCCTGATCCCTCAGCCTGCCAGTTCTTCCTGCTTGTTAGTAGAGTCATGTGTCTTTTCTAGTGTGTTCACAGCTGTGGGTGCATTACCCATGATAACCTAGTATATTGTAGTTTCCTTTAGTGTAGGAACTTCGCTTTATTTGTCTTTGTGGCTTCTCTAACATCCATTTCAGAGTTGTGCCCATAATCGGTAAATAATATTTATTTGGGTGATCACTAGAATTGCTGCTGAGCAAAATCTGGTACTAAAGTAAACAGACTAAACTAGATAGCCATCTTGATTCTGTTTATTAGATAATAAGTTAAACTTCTGCGTGTCTCTTCTATTTTAAACTGGTAATACCTATAGCTTTTTTTCTTCACAGGTTATTTGTATTTTATGAGGCAAGTGGACAAAAGCATTTTATACATTTATTAAATATTAGCTCTTTTATGTCAGTAGTTTAAGATAAACCACTCTTTGGTTTACTTTTGTCTCTCCTTTTGAGCATCAAATGATTATGAAGGCATTTTTAACTGAAGGTGAGGACAGCTGCTCTGTCAAAATATTTGCATCAAGGAACTCAGTTAACCTATTTTTTTTTTTTTTTTTTTGTAATTCACAAAGAATAATTTCTGCTGTTCTTTCTACTTTGCCATCAGTACAATTATCTGAGGATCCCTAAAAAAGGATTATATCTGTAAATTCTTAATATAAAGCAGTAGAAAAGTTTAAATACTTGGAGTATTACTTTGCATTCAACTTTAGCAGAACACATACATATTGTATAGATACTAGCACCTATGTGGTATGAAATCTAGCCACAGTTTGAGTTTTAAAAGCGGAAGAAATTGAAGTTATCTTTAAGGATCCCCAAATTACGATAACTAGACCTATAGTGGAGTAACCAAATGTAAAAACTTAAATTGTTATAAAACAGAAAAGGAATCTAATCTAATCTAATTGAATCAAATCAAGTTAAAAAATAAAAAGAATGGACAGAGGTGATTGCAACTGCTAATTACTTAACAGAAAGAGAACTTTGTTACTTAAGTTGTTTGCTTTTAAATTCAAATGATTATAGAAAATATTTTAATATAAAGAAAACTTTACTTACTCAAAATCTAAAATAGTAAGAGGGAAATATTAAGATACAAGCATGTCTATTAAAGTTCCCAGTGACTAAATTGTTGACTTTGGAAACATAGGTGATATGAAATTTCAAGAAAATAAATTGAGGTCAATATGATGGCTTGCTGGGGGCCACTGAACAACCTGAGGCAACTGTCGGGGACACTCCATCCCTTTCTCACATTTTCTCATTCTTTTTATTTTTGTTGCTGCTTTCTGGTCTTCTCTAACCTTTCTCTTTTCTCTTCCTTCTTTGCCTGACTTTACTTTTTTTTTTCCTTGTGTGTGAACTACTTTACTAAGGTTTAATTTACATACATTAAAATAAAATGTACAAATCACAAAGGTACAGCTCGAAGAATTTTATATATATATATCTCCACCTGTCATTAGGATCATGATTTTGAATATTTCCATCACCCCTCTGTCATTTCCCGCTTTCTTTGCCCAGCAACCATTATTTTGATTTCTATTATCCTTCTTACTTTTATTCCTTTTCTTCTAGTGCCTGTCATGCCTCAGATGGGCCAGTGACACTGCAGACACTATCTAGTTTCACAGCTAGCAACTGGGAGCTACAGAAGTTGCTGATCCCAACTGCAGAAATATTTTCTTAAGTTTATAACCTCAAAGCAACAAATAATTGTCAAGGACCTCCTAGCAACTCTACCCCATGCTAAGCACTGAGTTGTATACACAATTACCTGGCATGGTCTGCAATCCGGAGAAACTGGCATTCTCTGCTCTAAGTTACTGGGAGGTGAAGGAGCAGCCTAATTGCCTGTGCCCTTCACTACCACTCAAGTTGCTCAACAGAATTCTAGATTCAGAATAAGCCCTTATTAATGTTTAAGAAACTCTAAAATGAAGATCTCTAAAATTTATTCCTAAATCCATCAGTTAATAAAATTTTATTGAGAATATGCAGTGGAGGCTCCCTGAAAAATTTACAAGTGCAATCATTGCCTTTTGTCAAACAATGCTTGCATGACAGAAACTCTTCTTAGTGTTGGGGTTTCGTTTGTTGGAGGGAGGTTTTTTAATTTGATTTTTGAGATGCTAACCCATTCAGATTTCAAATTATAATGGTACCGAATGTGTATAGTGACCTGTCTCTCGCCTTTTCTCCCCCCGACTCAGTTCTCCTTTCTTTAGGTAACCAATTTGTATCCTTATAGAGATATTTCTTTCATATCCCTATCAATCAATAAAATCTAAATATAAGCTGTATTGTATAGATAAAATCTCCTTTGCTTTGTACAAATGGCAACATACCGTAAGCACTGTTCTACACCTTGCTTTTTTCTCTTTATAATATGTCTTAGAGATTATCACATATCATTAAGACCATCCTCATTCTTTCATACCATAATTTATTTATATCTAAATTATTTCTACTCTTTTACTATTACAAACAAAGCTACAGTGAATAACTTTGTACATAAATTAGTATGCATTTGTGCAAGTAAATTGAGAGGATTAATTGCCAGATATGGAAGTGCTGGGTTGAAGGAGTATGTACATTTATAATTCTCATAGTTTGTCAGCTTGCTTTCCATAGAGATGGTTCTGATTTACACTCCCACTAGCAATGTATGGGAGAATGTCCCCCACACCCTCTTTAACCTTTTCAGTCTTTATTGTTCTGATAAGTGAAAATGGAATCCCAGTACAGATTTTAGTGTACATTTCACTTATTATGAATATGGCTGAGCATCTCTCCATATGTTTCAAAGTTGTTTTTATTTTATTTTCTGTGAACTTTCTGTTCAACTCTTTTGCCTTTTTTTTACTATTGGTTCTTTGTCTTTTTCCAAATGATTTGCTGCAGTTTATACAGTAGGAATAATTGCCCTTTGTTGGTGCTATGAATTGCAAATATTTTTTCCCAAGTTTTCATATGTCTTTTGAGTTTACTTTTGGTGGTCTTTGCCATTCAGATTTTTTAATGTAGTCAAACTTGTGAGTTTTTATTTAATGGCTTTTGGATTATAGGTCATAATTATAATGGAACATTTTGAAGGAGGCAGGCTCCATTATTACTCTGAACAGCCTTAGCAAAGTTTAAGGAGAAGTGGAACAGAGAACAGTGTGGGAACCTAAGATGGGGAAATCAATAACTTCTCATCAAAGTAAGGGCCTGACAATATAGCCTTGCTATTCAGTTTGACTTGAATTGCAAGTACCATTGTATCAGCAGAGTTCTTGTTCCAAACAACAGAAACGGATTAGTTAATTTAAGCAGAAAAAGAAAGATATGAGGGAACTCACAAAGTCTAAGCAAAGGCTAGATAATAAGTCTCAGAAAATAGGCAAGACCAGGGGAATCCATACCCAAGATCCTGCACAGGCCCAGACCTGGTTGGGGCTGCTTCTGCCAGTGGCATCACTGCCGCCAGAAGCTGGACCCTGACAGCAGAATGAATTAACTACCCCCACTTCATGGTGTCGCTTATCTCAGATTTATGATGTCAGTTGCGTCACATTCAAAGTCCCAGGTAGAAGCATTCAGGTGGGCAGACAGTCATGAAAATTAGAGACAAATGAAGCTGGAAATCTTAACTTGACCAAAGGCTGGTGAGGAAATAGCTGATATGGAGTTACTTTATTTAGAGTTCTTGTTATATTTCCCTTTCATGTAAAAGTTCCAACTTTGTTAAAGAAGATGACCTCTGAAAAAGTTTCATATTTTGTTCATTCTAAAAATACGAGATACATGAATGATGGGTTTTATTGATGTCTTTAGTCATAAGTGAATTCATTTCGTTTATTTATTTTTTTAAGATTGGCCCTGAGCTAACATCTGTTGCCAATTTTTTCCCTCCCCAAAGCCCCAGTACATAGTTGTATATTTCTAGTTGTAAGTTATTCTGTATGTGGGATGCTGCCAGAGCATTGCCTGAAGAGAAGGATATGAACCGACGAACCCTGGGCCACCCAAGCAGAGCGCAGGAACTTAACCACTCAGCCATGGGGCTGGCCCCGAATGAGTTCATTTCTAATACATAATGACATGAAATCATTTCAGATCTGTCTGTTACAACATTTTTAGTTTGTTGTAGGATTGGTAATAGTGCATTTAGTACAGTTTTGTTCAGTGTTATTCAGCATCTACGTTTCTATGGAGACATACTTAACGTTGACCCGAATTCTCTGAGCTTTTTTCAACATGCAGTTATTTCATAATGAAAGAGCCTCAGATTTTATTATTAATCCAATTTTATTTCACAGTCCTGCTACAGTGCAGCATATGTACTCCTACACTATGCAATAAAAACCACAAAGTTTATGAGAAAAAATGAGATTGGGGAACAACACTCAAAACTTCATCAGTGGGGCTGGCCCAGTTAAGCTTGCATGCTCCACTTCGGCGGCCCAGGGTTCACTGGTTCAGATCCTTGGCCTGGACCCCCACACTGCTCATCAAGCCCTGCTGTGGTGGCATCCCACACACAAAATAGAGGAAGGCTGGCACAGATGTTAGCTCAGGGACAATCTACCTGAAGCAAAAAGAGGAAGATTGGCAATGGATCTTAGCTCAGAGCCAATCTTCCTCACCAAAAAAAGAAAAGAAAAGAAAACAAGCTTCATCAGTGATAAATAAAAAATGATAGGAACCTAATAAAAACAGCAGAGTTTCGCACATGTTAAGTAGATAAAAGGTACATAAGTACTACAAAAAATGTGGCACCATACCTTTTAAAAGACCTGCAATTTGCTGTGGAAGTGGAGTTCAGAAGAATTGCAGCTTGTGAATTGTTCTGAAGTAATGGTGGGAAGGTAATAATAAGAAATCAGATGGAAGGTTGTACCACTAGGTGTGGATGGGCGCCACTCACAGCATACATGGTGAACTGAGGTTGCTAGAAATATTTTGAGGTGTGTCCCTGTGTGTGTTTTATATATTCCTATGAGACTCAGAGCGACTGGATGCAGTTTTCTGCATTCTCCTAGTGTGTTTCATGGACAAAAGTCACGTTATGCTCACATTGTTCCCTCTTACATCAATTGCATTGGAACAAATTTATGTTTTAAAACAAGTATTACAGCAGAACTGACCATATTTTTATTAGAACAATTCAATAATGTATATTTTAAAGCAAAATTGGGATTAGAGAAAAAATGACTAATGTTTTGACTTCTTAAGATTAAAGAAATGGCTTGAAATGATCTTTCTTTTTAAATTAGCACTGTTGTATTTTTGCACTATGTACTTTAATTTATTATTAAATTGGGATGATAGCTCTATTTGAGGGCTTTAGGAGTCAGATGTCCTTTATTAAGGAAATACTATGATACTGTACGGGCCCTCTGATTGGTTGATGAGAACCCTTATTGGAGGTTAAAATCAGATTCAAGTGTGTATACATATGATGGAATATTATTCAGCCATGAAAAGGAATGACATTCTGACATGTGCTACAATATGGATGAACCTTGAAAACATTATGCCAAGTAAAATAAACCAGATACAAAAGAACAAATATTGTATGATTCCGCTTTTATGAGATACCTAGAATAGGTAAATTCATAGAGACAAAAAGTAGAATAGAGATTACTAGGGGCTAGAGGGAAGCAGCAATGGGTAGTTATTGTTTAATGGGTACAATTACTGTTTAGAATGATGAAGAAGTTTTGGAAATAAGTAATGATGATGGTTGTACAACATTGTGAATGTATTTAATGCCACTAAATTGTACACTTAAAAATGGTTAAGATGGTAACTTGTATGTTATATATATTTTTCACTGTAAAAAAATCAGTTTTAATTTATTTCATCTGTTATTTTTATCTTCAAGATTACCTGCATATACCAATAATTACACAGAGATACTGTAAATATCTCTAAACATTGATCAGACTGAATGTGTCACTAGTTTGTTTTCTCTTGTCAAAATTTGAATGCTAAATTGAGATGTTTCTTATAATACCTAGCAATTAAAGTGTTTTTCTGGAATTTCACAAATTCCTTTAAGAAGTCAGAATTTTTTTTTCTTCTAAGGGAAAGCAGGAAAACATTTGTTAACCTGAATGTTCACTTATCTATCTCGTAAATTAACTACTTTACATTTGAGTAGTAGGCTGAAGTACCCTGGAATTTCTTCTTCAGTGTTATAGAATTCCTGGAATGTTTAAGCTCCTGACTGTAATGTTGCATTTCTGCTGAATTAGAGAAAACTATGTTCTTGAAGTGTTTGTCAAAGGAAATAATTTGAACAAACTGGCTTTGCCAATGATTTCTAGTAATAATCATTAGTAGTGTTACTAAGCTGGGTCAGGGATGAATTCTTTTTTAAGAAAAAATTCTACAAGTGATTTTCTTAGCTTTATCATGTGATGAAATTTTTTATGTTTTTACTGTTTATATGTCTCCTAAAATGTTATTCCATTGTATTTCAGGTTGCAACAAGGACAGCGTCCGAGCAGGCTGTAAAAAATGTGGCTACCGTAAGTACATTAAAAAAATAAACATTTGTACAGTGAATCATTGCCTCTTTGGGCAGTATGACTTAGCATCCTGATTTCAAGGCCCTGGGCATAGTCCTTTAGTCCTGTTATTTAGCTCAGGTTTGCAGATGATTCAAAAAATTCCTCTGTCAGCACTAAATGTTCACTTTTCTTCCCTGCTGTAGACTCAGTGACAGGTGGCTATAAATCTGGTGGCTAGCAATGATGTCATGAAGTGTAAGTGGAGTAGTAGACTCAGGAATCTGGAGAAAGTATATTCAAAAAAAAAGTACATAAATACTTATTCTTTTACTCCTTATCGTTTTAGATACTATGTGAAGAGGGGAAAGCAATGGAAACTATTTATGATGGGTTTTCCCGTTTATTGAATTTACTCTTTATAAGGGTGAAATTGGTCCCAGAGTTTCTACTCATTGGCAAAAACTTGATTTAAACAATCATTAATCATCATTATGATTAGTGGAATGGAATGAAAAAGTAAACTTTAGCATGTGCAATTATATACTCTAAATTTGTAATTATGTGCTATAAACAAATGTCATTTCTCTAGTTAAATGTAACAATTCCTAAAGCTTTGATGACAGCTATAGCAGTAACATTCGCTGTTTTCTAAATTGTTTGGAGACCGTGCAAATGAGCCTGGATTATTGTTAATATTCCAATTCATAGAAGAGTTATTTTTTAACAAAATAAAGGTGATTTTTTTTTAAAAAAAGGATTTTTATGCAACAACGCGTATAAGAGAACATTCAGCCATAAATCTCCATGAGAGGGGCTCAGAATAAAAGCATGCTGGAAGAACCAAGTCACGTGCCTCCACACAAAGGCTGAAACCTGGCTCAAGGGCAGCCTGCTCAATTAGCAGAAGTGGGGGTATTAGTATACTTATTCTTCATATAAATGAAAACTCCTGAAGACTGTGCTTGCATGTAAGAAATGAGTGCACTGAAGTCTTTTCTATTTTTTTTAATTTGTTTATATTTTTTCCCTGTGTTTACTTTCTTTCAGTCCTTGCTAATTTCCATGTTTCATTTTTTTATTCAAGACGTAAGAACCTACTATATATGCTATATTTACTTCAAAATCTAGAATGGATTTTCCAGTCTGTCTACTAATACCAGTTTATCTGCTTGGAGTTCTTTTAACTTAAGACTTGCAGGAAAGCAATTAAACTCATCTTTTGGAAATAGAGTATTTGTTGGTCTGTCTCCTCATTGCTATTTTATTTTAGACAATAACAGAAGCATCTGTCATAATCAGAATTTTTTTAGAGAAGTCAAGTAAGCAAACAATTTTGACGGTCTTTTCAAGTTTAGTTCCTTCTGTTTTATTATTCAGATCTTTGCTTTTAGTGAAAAGTTATTAAAGAATTTCTAATTTGTCACCTGTGGAAAAATTTAGTAATATTTCCCTTCTGGGTTAAATTTACATCTTATAGTTGTTAGAAATGAAAGTTTTCTTGAGTTACACGTCTTTCTGGTAGAAAGTATGTTTTAAAAGTTATCTGTTATTTGGATGCCAGAATCTTTGTATTGCTTGCAGGAGTAAGAGAGGTCAACCAAACCTTCTGAAATGTTTTCGATGCCTAAAAATGTGGATATTCATGTCAGTTACAAGAGTATTGTTTTCTATTGTAAAAATAGTGGTTTAGATTGTACAATTTAAAAAAATGTAATACTTGATTAAAAAATATTTTGTTGTCAGTATGTTTCAATAGTGGTTATATTGTTTTAAAAAGTTAATATTGTTATAAAAAGTTATATTGTTTAAAAAGTTTCACGTTGGGGCCATCCCGGTGGCACAGCAGTTAAGTTCGCACATTCTGCTTCGGTGGCCTGCGATTTGCAGGTTCAG
This sequence comes from Equus caballus, assembly GCF_041296265.1. Lineage (NCBI taxonomy): Eukaryota > Metazoa > Chordata > Mammalia > Perissodactyla > Equidae > Equus > Equus caballus. Next base: position 23,251,692 of record NC_091704.1, read on the forward strand.
ATCTCTGGTGCAGACATGGCACCGCTTGGCGAGCCATGCTGTGGCAGGCATCCCACATATAAAGTAGAGGAAGATGGGCACAGAGTTAGCTCAGGGCCAGTCTTGCTCAGCAAAAAGAGGAGGATTGGTGGCAGATGTTAGCTCAGGGCTAATCTTCCTCAAAAAAAAAGAGAAAAGTTTCAAGTTAAGGATGAATGTGTTACTAAATAACAGGGATCTCACTTTCTTTTTTAATCTGACTTTTTTTTTCTTTTTTGGGGAAGATTAGCCCTGTGCTAACATCTATACCCATCTTCCTCTATTGATAAGCAGTGCATAGGTCTGCACCCAGGATCCGAACCAGTGAACTTTGGGCCGCTGAAGCAGAGCGCGTGAACTTAACCACTGAGCCTCTGGGCCAGCCCCAAATCTCACTTTTTCATGGCAGAATTTCCTCAGCAAAATTAGAAGAATGGTTATTTCTGTAATGAGTTTTTATTTGAATTTTTTTGAAGTTGACAACTTCTGAATATTTAAAAGCTGCCAGGACACTAAGCCTTTGTCCATGGAATAAATGTCTCAAATAATTATGATAGTTTTCAGAAAATATGCCTAAAAGAAGTTTAGTGCAGTAGACTCAGTAGTTGAGCATTTGATCACAGCAGCAGGAGATAAAAACATACCTAAATACCTCTCACGTTTTATTTAACTTAAAATGCTAATCTCTTGATACACAGTCATGACCTTTTCTTTGCTGGTGGGTCTGCTAATTGGTATTACAGTAGTCTTTTGAGTGCAAATTATATCTGAAATGCATTTTCTGCTTTTATAGTTTTTTCTTCAAAGATGAGCAAGCAGTTAAGATACCTGTAAAGAAATCTGAGTGCAGAATCCTTCTATCATTAGTTCTCAACTAGAGGTGATAGTGCCTCCTTGGAAATCTGTGGAGTTTTTTTTTTAGTTGTCCCTAACAGGGTGGGGGAGAGCAGTATGACATTTAGTATATGGTGTTCAGGGATTATAAACATCTGCAGGGTGTAGGACCCATTGGACAATGAAGAGTCATCTGGCCCAAAATGCCAATGGTACCCCCTTTGAGAAAGAGGTACCTTTTATCATTGCTTTAGATTTTTTTCCCCTATCTTTTATAGTCTTTTTGCCAATGCCTGGTACCATGTACTGAATATCTACTTGGTGCTAGGGTCTGTACTAAGCACTTTAAAGATATGATTCATTCTTAAAACAACCCTATGAAGTAGGTTTCATGATCTTAGTATTTATTAGCATTCAAAACCAATGGCTCCAGCACCAGATTGCCTAGGTACAAAACTCAACTGGCACTTACTAGGCAAGTTGCTTGACCACTCTGTGCTTCGATTTCCTGTCTGTAAAATGAGATAATTACAGTATCTAGTTCTATAGTGTCATTGTAAAGATTAAATTAGTTAATGCAAGGGCTTGGATCAATGGTTTGCCACAGTAATTCCTCAGTAATTGTTATTATTGATTATTGTTATTGTTACAAATCAGAAAATAGGCTCAGAAGGATTACTCTGTTATTAAGTGTGTCAGTGTTGCAATCCAATGTACACATCAGGATAGATGCAGAGAGGCCTGATGGCCACTCTGAGTTTATTATAACCAGCGTTTCAATAATACATAGCTTACAGCTGTTAAACATACACAGGTGTTCTGGACAAAGAAATCAGTGAATGCCAAGAATTCTTAGTGATTTCTCAAGGAGCCCTCCCTCGGCCTCTGTTTTGATATTATCATGTTTTCGCTGTGCTCGTATATTTTTATCTCGGAGCATGCAAGGCCTCCTAGGCAATGGCCCCTCCTGCTCCCCATATCGTGTCTCCATCTGTGCCCCCAGGCGACCGTGCCTGGCTTAGGTTGCCTCCCCCTGGAGGTCTTACCCGTCATTGACTAACTGGCCTTCTCACCTCTGAGTCACAGTTTGTTGGCAAGCCTTTTCCAGTGATTATTAACCCTTCCTGCGTCAGGGGCGGCTACATTGTGGGAAAACTGGAAATTGAAATCTGGTACACTGTGATATGGTTGTTTTTTTCCCCATTTTTTAAAATTTTGATGAGGTATATATATATACATATATATATATGTATTTATATAAACATAAAATTTCCCATTTTAACCAATTTTTAAAGTATACAATTCAATGGCATTAATTATATTCACAATGTTGTAACCCCATCATCAGTATCTATTCCAAAACTTTTTCATAACCCCAAACAGAAACCCTGTAACCATTAAGCACTAACTCTCCACTCTTCCCTTCCCCGGGGCCCTCACAACTTCTAATATACTTTCTGTCTCTTTGAATTTGATCATTCTAGATATTTCATATAAGTGCAATCATACAGTATTTCTCCTTTTATGTCTGACTTATTTCCCTTAGCATAATGTTTTCAAAGTTTATCCATGTTGTAGCACATATCATAACTTCATTCCTTTTTATGACAATAAATTTCATTGTATGGATGTACCACATTTTGTTTATCCATTCATGTGTTGATAGGCACTTGGGTTGTTTCCACCTTTTGGCTATTGTGAATAATGCAGCAGTGAACATTGATGTACAAGTTTCTGTTTGAGTCCCTGTTTTGAATTCTTTTGGGTATACCTGGTAGTGGAATGCTAGGTCATCTGTGTCCAGCTTCCTGAGGCGCTGCCAAACTGTTTCCCACAGCAGCTGCATCATTATACATCCCCACTAGAAATTTACAAGAGTGCCAGTTTCTCCACAACCTCACCAACACTTATTTTCCTTTTTTTCTTTTTTTGATTGTAGCCATCAGAGTAGAAGTACAGTGATAGCTCATTGTGGGGTTTTTTTTGGGGGGGATTATGATAGTTTACAACAGTGTGAAATTTCACTTGTACGTTGTTATTTGTCAGTCATCTCATAGGTGTGCCCCTTCATCCTTTGTGCCCACCCCCACCCCTGTACCCCCCTGGTAACCACTAATCTGTTCTCTTTGTCCATGTGTTTGTTTATCTTCCACATATGAGTGGAATCATACAGAGTTTGTCTTTCTCTATCTGGCTCATTTTGCTTAACATCATACCCTCGAGGTCCATCCATGTTGTTGCGAATGAGACGATTTTGTCATTTTTTATGGCTGAGTAGTATTCCATTGTATATATATATATACACCATATCTTCTTTATCCAGTCATCAGTCAATGGGCACTTGGGTTGCTTCCATGTCTTGGCTATTGTGAATAATGCTGCAATGAACATAGGAGTGCATAAGTCTCTTTGAATTGCTGAATTCAAGTTCTTTGGATAGATACCCAGGAGTGCAATGGCTGGGTTATATGGTATTTCTATTTTTAATTTTTTGAGAAATCTCCATGCTGTTTTCCATAGTGGCTGCACCAGTTTGCATTCCTACCAGCAGTGTATGAGGGTTCCTTGTTCTCCACGACCTCTCTAACATTTGTTATTATTATTATTTTTTTTGGTTATTTTAGTCCTTCTAACGGGTGTAAGGTGATATCTTAGTGTGGTTTTGATTTGCATTTCCCTGATGATGAGTGATGAGGAGCATCTTTTCATGTGCCTATTGGCTATCTGTATATCTTCTTTGGAGAAATGTCTGTTCATATCCCTTGCCTATGTTTTGATCAGGTTCTTTGTTTTTTTCTTGTTGAGTTGTGAGAGTTCTTTATATATTACAGCAATTAACCCTTTGTCAGATATGTGATTTGCAAATATTTTTTCCCAGTTGATGGGTTGTGTTTTCATTTCAATATTGTTTGCCCTTGTCTTGTAGAAGCTCTTTAGACTGATAAAGTCCCACTTGTTTATTCTTTCTATTGTTTCCCTTGTCCGAGAAAACGTGGTATCCAAAAAGATCCTTATAAGACCCATGTCAAAGAGTGTACTGCCTATATTTTCTTCGAGAAGTCTTATGGTTTCAGGTCTTACCTTCAAGTCTTTGATCCACTTTGAATTTATTTTTGTGAATGGCATGAGAATGTCTACTTTCATTCTTTTACATGTGGTTGTCCAGTTTTCCCAGCACCATTTGAAGAGACTTTCCTTTCTCCATTGTATGTTCTCAGCTCCTTTGTTGGAGATTAGCTGTCCATAGATGTGTGTTTTTATTTCTGGGCTTTCAAATCTATTCCATGTATCTGTGTGCCTGTTTTTGTACCAGCACCATGCTTTTTTGATTACTATAGCTTTGTAGTATATTTTGAAGTCAGGGATTGTGATGCTGCCAGCTTTGTTCTTTTTTCAGGATTGCTTTAGCAATTTGGAGTCTTTCATTGCCCCATATGAATTTTAGGATTCTTTCTTCTATTTCCATGAAGAGTGTCATTGGGATTCTGATTGGGATTGCATTGAATCTGTAGATTGCTTTAGGTAGTATGCACATTTTAACTATGTTTGTTCTCCCAATCCATGTGCATTGAATGTCTTTCAATCTCTTTATGTCGTCATCAATTTCTTTCAGGAAAGTCTTGTAGTTTTCATTGTATAGGTCTTTCACTTCCTTGGTTAAATTTATTCCAAGATGTTTTATTCTTCTTGTTTTGATTGTGAATAGGATTGTGTTCTTGAGTTCTCTTTCTGTTAGTTCATTGTTAGAGTATAGAAATGCAACTGATTCATGTAAGTTGGTTTTGTACCCTGCAACTTTGCTGTAATTGTTGATTATTTCTAGTAGCTTTCTGATAGATATTTTAGGGTTTTCTATGTATAAAATTATGTCTGCAAATAGCAAGAGTTTCACTGTGAGAGTGGGCACCCTTGTCTTATTCCTGTTCTCAGAAGGATGGCTTTCAGTTTTTCCCCATTGAGTATGCTGTTGGCTGTGGGTTTGTCATATATGGCCTTTATTATGTTGAGATACTTTCCTCCTATACCCATTTTTTTCAGCGTTTTTATCGTAAGTGGATATTGGATCTTGTTGAATGCTTTCTCTGCGTCTATGGAGATGATCATGTTTCTTTTTTTTTTATTGAGTTATTGATAGGTTACAATCTTGTGAAATTTCAGTTGTACATTAATGTTTGTCAGTCATGTTGTAGGTGCACCACTTCACCCTTTGTGCCCACCCCCCACCCCACCTTTCCCCTGGTATCCACTAAATTGTTCTTAGTCCATAATTTTAAATTCCTCATATGAGTGGAGTCATACACAGATTATCTTTCTCTTGCTGGCTTATTTCAATTAACATAATTCTCTCAAGGTCCATCCATGTTATTGCAAATGGGATGATTTTGTTCTGTTTTGCAGCTGAGTAGTATTCCATTGTATATATGTACCACATCTTCTTTATCCATTCGTCTGTTGCTGGACACTTAGGTTGCTTCCACGTCTTGGCTATTGTAAACAGTGCTGCAATAAACATTGGGGTGCATAGGACTTTTGGGATTGCTGACTTCAAGCTCTTTGGATAAATACCCAGTAGTGGGATGGCTGGATCGTATGGTGGTTCTATTTTTAATTTTTTGAGGAATCTCCATACTATTTTCCATAGTGGCTGCACCAGTTTGCATTCCCACCAGCAGTGTATGAGGGTTCCTCTTTCTCCGCAACCTTTCCAACATTTGTTGCTATTAGTTTTAGATATTTTTGTCATTCTAACGGGTGTAAGGTGATATCTTAGTGTAGTTTTGATTTGCATTTCCCTGATGATCAGCGATGATGAGCATCTTTTCATGTGCCTATTGGCCATCAGTATATCTTCTTTGGAGAAATGTCTGTTCATGTCTCCAGCCCCTTTTTGATTGGGTTGTTTGATGTTTTGTTGTTGAGTTGCAAGAGTTCTTTATATATTATGGATATTAAGCCTTTGTCAGATATATGACTTGCAAATACTTTTTCCCAGTTAGTGTGTTGTTTTGTTTCAATCCTGTTTTCATTTGCCTTGAAGAAGCTCTTTAATCTGATGAAGTCCCATTTGTTTATTCTTTCTATTCTTTCCCTTTTCTGAGAAGGCATGGTGTCCGAAAAGATCCTTTTAATACTGATGTCAAAGAGTGTACTGCCTACGTTTTCTTCCAGAAGCCTTACGGTTTCAGGTCTCACCTTTAGGTCTTTAAGCCATTTTGAGTTTATTTTGGTGAATGGTGAAAAAGAATGGTCAATTTTCAATCTTTTGCATGTGGCTTTCCAGTTTTCCCAGCACCATTTGTTGAAAAGACTTTCTTTTCTCCATTGTATGCCCTCAGCTCCTTTGTGGAAGATAAGCTATCCATAGATGTGTGGTTTTATTTCTGGGCTTTCAATTCTGTTCCATTGATCTGTGCACCTGTTTTTGTACCAGTACCATGCTGTTTTGATTACTGTAGCTTTGTAGTATGTTTTGAAGTCAGGGATTGTGATGCCTCCCGTTTTGTTCTTTTTTCTCAGGATTGCTTTAGAAATTCGGGGTCTTTTGTTGCCCCATATGAATTTTAGGATTCTTTGTTCTAATTCTGTAAAGAATGTCATTGGGATTCTGATTGGGATGGCATTGAATCTGTAGATTGCTTTAGGTAGAACGGACATTTTAACTATGTTTATTCTTCCAATCCATGTACATGGAATGTCTTTCCATCTCCTTATGTCGTCATCCAATTCTCTCAGAAAGGCCTTGTAATTTTCATTATATAGGTCCTCCACTTCCTTAGTTAAATTTACCCCAAGGTATTTTATTCTTTTTGTTGCGATTGTGAATGCTATTGTATTCTTGAGTTCTTTTTCTGTTGCTTCATTACTGGAGTATAGAAATGCTACTGATTTATGCAAATTGATTTTATACCCTGAAACTTTGCTCTAGTTGTTGATTACTTCTAACAGTTTTCCAATGGATTCTTTGGGGTTTTCTATACATAAGATCATGTCGTCTGCAAACAGTGAGAGTTTCACTTCTTCTCTCCGTATTTGGATTCCTTTTATTCCTTTTTCTTGCCTGATTGCTCTGGCCAGGACCTCCAGTACTATGTTAAATAAGAGTGGTGATAGAGGGCATCCTTGTCTCGTTCCTGTTTTCAGGGGGATAGGGTTCAGTTTTTGCCCATTGAGTATGATGTTGGCTATGGGTTTGTCGCATATGGCCTTTATTATGTTGAGGTAGTTTCCTTCTATGCCCATTTTGTTCAGAGTTTTTATCATAAATGGATGTTGGATATTGTCAAATGCCTTCTCTGCATCTATTGAGATGATCATGTGGTTTTTATTCCTCAGTTTGTTGGTGTGGTGTATCACGTTGATTGATTTGCAGATGTTGAACCATCCCTGTGTCCCTGGTATGAATCCCACCTGATCCTGATGTATGATTCTTTTGATGAATTGCTGAATTCTGGTTGCCAAAATTTTGTTTAGAATTTTTGCATCTATGTTCATCAGTGATACTGGCCTGTAGTTCTCTTTTTTCGTGGTGTCCTTGTCAGGTTTTGGTATCAGCGTGATGTTGGCCTCATAGAATGTGTTAGGAAGCGTTCCATCTTCCCTAATTTTTTGGAATAGCTTGAAAAGGATAGGTATTAAATCCTCTCTGAAAGTTTGGTAGAATTCCCCAGGAAAGCCATCTGGTCCTGGGGTTTTATTCTTTGGGATGTTTTTGATTGCTGTTTCAATCTCTTTCCTTGTGATTGGTCTGTTCAAATTGTCTGCCTCTTCTTGAGTGAGCTTTGGGAGATTGTAGGAGTCCAAGAATTTATCCATTTCCTCTAGGTTATCCATTCTGTTGGCATATAGTTTTTTGTAGTATTCTCTTATAATCTGTTGTATTTCTGCAGAGTCTGTTGTTATTTCTCCTCGCTCATTACTGATTTTGTTTATTTGAGCTTTCTGCCTTTTTTTCTTTATAAGTGTGGCTAGTGGTTTGTCAATTTTATTTATCTTCTCAAAAAACCAGCTCTTTGTCTCATTGATCCTTTCTACTGCCTTTTTTGTTTCAATAGTATTTATTTCTGCTCTGATTTTTATTATTTCTCTCCTTCTGCTGACTTTGGGCTTCATTTGTTCTTTTTTATCTAGTTCAGTTAGGTGTGCTTTAAGGTTGCTTATTTGGGATTTTTCTTGTTTGTTAAGATGTGCCTGTATTGCGATGAATTTTCCTCTTAATACAGCTTTTGCTGTATCCCATATGAGTTGGTATGGCATGCTATCATTTACATTTGTTTCCAGGTATTTTTTTATTTCTTCTTTAATTTCTTCAGTGATCGATTGCTTGTTCAGTAGTGTGTTGTTTAGTCTCCACATCTTTGTGCCTTTCTCAGCTTTTTTCTTGTAATTAATTTCTAGCCTTATAGCACTATGATCTGAGAAAATGCTTGTTATTATTTCAATTTTTTTTAAATTTGTAGAGGCTTGCCTTGTTTCCCAACATATGGTCTATCCTAGAGAATGTTCCATGTGCACTTGAGAAGAATGTGTATTCAGCTCTTTCAGGGTGGAGTGATCTATATATGTCTATTAAGTCCAATTGTTTTAGTTTTTCATTTAGCTCCACTATTTCCTTGTTGATTTTCTGTCTGGATGATCTGTCCATTGATGTGAGTGGGGTGTTGAGGTCCCCTACTATTATTGTGTTGTTTTTAACATCTTCCTTTAGGTCTGTTAATAGTTGCTTTATGAATCTTGGTGCTCCTGTGTTGGGTGCATAGATATTTATAAGCGTTATTTCTTCTTGATGAAGGGTCCCTTTGATCATTATATATTGTCCCTCTGTGTCTCTCTTTACCTGTCTTATTTTGAAATCCACTTGGTCTGATATGAGAATTGCAACACCTGACTTTTTTTCCTTGCTATTTGCTTGAAGTATTGTCCTCCACCCCTTCACCCTGAGTCTGTGTTTGTCCTTGGGGCTGAGGTGTGTTTCCTGGAGGCAACAAATTGTTGGATCTTGTTCTTTAATCCATTTTGCCACTCTGTGTCTTTTTATTGGAGAGTTCAATCCGTTCACATTGAGAGTGATTATTGATGCATGTGGACTTGATGCTGTCAATCTGTTGCTCATTATCTTGTTTTCCTGTGTTTCTTTTCCTGTGTGCTTTAGACTACCCATTTAATACTGCAATTTCTTATGCTGGGTTTCTTAGATTTTTCCTTATCTATGATTTGTGACTCTGTTCTGTACTTTATTTTAGTGTCTACCTTGAAGTTTGTATTTAGAATCTCGTGTATAATATAGTCTATTCTCTGGTGGTCTCTTACTTACTCGACCAATACTGATTTAGACCCTTTGCTCTTCCCCTCCTAAATAATTATTTTCATTTTTTATTCCAACTCGTCTTATTAATTTGTAGTTAGAGTGCTAAGATCGTCTTTGTTTTGGTAGTTTCCTTATTTTTGCCCTAATGCTATAGTTGAATATTTGCTATCCTGTTCTGGTTCTATCCATCAGTCTCCCTAGTCTGTGGATTGTGTCCCCTTTCTCCCTTTTTTCTTTTTTCAAGTATGAGAGCCTTCTTGAGGATTTCTTGTAATGGAGGGCTTTTAGTTACAAATTCCCTTAACTTTTGTTTGTCTGGAAAAGATTTAATTTCTCCTTCATATCTGAAGGAAATTCTTGCTGGATAGAGTATTCTTGGCTGAAGGTTTTTATCCTTTAAAGCTTTGAATATATCACTCCATTCTCTCCTAGCTTGTAAGGTTTCCACAGAGAAATCCGCTGACAGTCTGATAGGGGCTCCTTTATAGGTTATTCTCTTTTTTTCCTTACTTCCCTGAGTATTCTCTCCTTATTATTCCTATTTGCCAGCTTTACTACTATGTGCCTTGCAGTAGGTCTTTTTACATTGACAAATCTAGGAGATCTAAAACCCTCCTCTACATACATTTCTCCGTTGATCCCTAGATTTGGGAAGTTCTCTTCAATAATTTCATTAAGCACACTTTCTGCTCCATTTTCCTTTTCCATATTCTCGGGAATTCCTATGATCCTTATGTTCTTACTCCTCATTGACTCCATTATCTCTCGGAGATTTTCCTCATTTTTTTTAATTCTTAGTTCTCTTTCTTCCTCTGTCTGGCGCCATTCAGCCTGTCTGTCCTCGATTATGCTGATTTGCTCCTCTATGTTGTCTACACGGGCCTTCAGGGAATCCGTATTCTGTTTTATCTGGTCCATTGTGTTTTTCATCTCAAGTAATTCTGTTTGATTCTTCTTTATGATTTCAATCTCTTTTGTGAAGTAACTCCAGAACTCGGCTTGTTTCTCTATCTTTCTCTCTACCTCATTGAGTTTTTTGATTATAGCTGCTCTGAATTCATTATCACTTAGTTTACCTAATTCCAAGTCCTCAGGACTTAATTCTGTATTTTTATTGTTTTCCTTCTGGTCTGGGGCTTTTATAAATTGCTGGATGGTAGAGGAGCGTTTTTTTCTCATGGTGGTAGAATTCAGTTGCAGTTACAGCCTGTCGCCACTAGATGGGGGTCGAGAGCGGCATGTTAGCTCTCGCCTTGGGGCAAGATGGCTGCGCCCACTGGCTTCGCTGGGGGGGAGGGGCTGTTACTCACACGCACTGATCTGGGTTCAGATCAGTTCTGTTCTCTGGTCTCCCAAGGCCCTTGATTTATGGGGTCCCTGCGGACGGAAGCTTTCCCCCATCAGCGGGTCTCCACTGAATCAGCGGCAGGAGTCCTGGATGATCCCCCTGTCGCGTGGCCCCTCCCCCGCTCCCTCCCGACCCGCGCCGCAGCAATCGCAGGCTCTAGGGGAGGGAGCGATGTTCTCTCCTACCGTTCCAGCGCCTCCAAGGGTGTAAAGCTAGGTTTATGATCTCCTCCTTCTTGGTATTGTAGGTCTCTAACGAGCTGGCATTATGTTTATTCTCTGAAATTCAGTTCTTCCAATCTTTTGTTGTACTTTGGAGGGGAGAGAATCCCGGGTCAGCTCACCCCGCCATTTTGCTCCACCCCCCCTCGATGATCATGTTTTTGTTCCTCCTTTTGTTAGTGTGGTGTATCACATTGATTGACTTGTGGATGTTGAACCATCCCTGTGTCCCTGGTATAAATCCCACTTGATCATGGTTTATGATCTCTTTAATGTATTGCTGTATTTGGTTTGCCAGTATTTTGTTGAGGATTTTTACATCTATATTCATCAACAATGTTGGCCTGTAGTTTTCCTTCTTTGTGTTGTCCTTGTCTGGCTTTGGTATCAGGGTGATGTTGGCTTTATAGAATGTGTTAGGAAGTGCTCCATCTTCCTCAATGTTTTGGAATAGTTTGAGACAGATAGATATTAAATCTTCTTTGAATGTTTGGTAGAATTCTCCAGAGAAGCCATCTGGTCCTGGGCTTTTATTTTGTACGAGGTTTTTGATTACTGTTTCAATCTCTTTACTTGTGATTGGTCTATTCAGATTCTCTGCTTCTTCTTGATTAAGTTTTGGGAGGTTGTAAATTTCTTCTAGATTGTCCAGTTTGTTAGCATATAGTTTTTCATAGTATTCTCTTGTAACCTTATATATTTCTGTGGTATCCCTTGTAATTTCTCCTCTTTCATTTCTAATTTTATTTATTTGAGTCTTCTCTCTTTTTTCTTAGTGAGCCTGGCTAAGGGTTTGTCAATTTTGTTTATTTTCTTGAAGAAACGGCTCTTTGTTTCATTGATCCTTTCTACTGTCTTTTTTGTTTCAATTTCATTTATTTCTGCTCTAATATTTACTATTTTCCTCCTATTGCCTTCAGGCTTTGTTTGTTCTCCTTTTTCTAATTCTATTAGGTGTGGTTTGAGATTGCTTATTTGAGATTTTTCTTGTTTGTTGAGGTGAACCTGTATTGCAATGAATTTCCCTCTTAGGCCCACTTTTGCTGCATCCCAAATGAGTTGGTATGGTGTGTTTTCATTTTCATTTGTCTCTAGATAATGTTTGATTTCTCCTTTATTTTCTTCAATGATCCATTGGTTGTTCAGTGCCATGTTCTTTAATCTCCACATCTTTGCCCCTTTCCCAGATTTTTTCTTGTAGTTGATTTCTAGTTTCATAGCATTATGGTTGGAAAACATGCTTGATATTATTAAATCCTCTTAAATTTACTGAAGTTTGCTTTGTTTCCCAACATATGATCTATCCTTGAGAATGTTCTGTGTGCACTTGGAGAGAATGTCTAACCTGCTGTTTTTGGATGGAGTGTTCTCTATATCTATTAAATCTATTGGTCTAGTTTTTCATTTAATTCTACAATTTCCTTATTGACTCTCTCTCTCTGAATGATCTATCTGTTGGAGTAAGTGGGGTGTTGAGGTCCCCTACTATTATTTTATTGTTGTTAGTTTTAGTTTTTAGTTTTAGTTTTAGTGCTCCTTTTAGTTTTCTTGCTAGTTGCTTTATGTACTTTGGTGCTCCTGTGTTTGGTGCATATATATTTATAAATATTATATCTTCTTGGTGGAGTGTCCTTTTTATCATTATATACTGCCCCTCTTTGTCTCTCTTTACCTGTTTTGTCTTGAAGTCTGCTTTGTCTGATATAAGTATGGCGACACCAGCTTTCTTTTGCTCACTATTAGCTTGAAATATTGTCTTCCATCCCTTCACTCTGAGTCTGTGTTTGTCTTTGGCACTGAGGTGTGTTTCCTGGAGGCAGCATATTGTTGGGTCTTGTTTTTTAATCCATCCTGTCACTCTGTGTCTTTTGATTGGAGAATTCAATCCATTTACATTTAGAGTGATTATTGAAATGTAGGGACCTAATGCTGCCATTTTATCACTTGTTTTCTGGTTCTCCTGCATTTCCTTTGTTTCTCATCCCGTGTATCTTGGGCTGCCAATTCAGTAAGGTAGTTTTCTATGCTGGTTTTCTTAGTTTTATCCTTATTTGTAATTTGTGTCTCTGTTCTAATTATTTGTTGAGTGGTTACCATGTGGTTTGTATAAAACATCTCATAGATGAGATAGTCCATTTTCTGATAGCCTCTTATTTCCTTAGACTAAGCCAGTTCCATCCCTTTCTTCTTGCCCTTCTAAGTTGTTTTTGTCACATCTTTTTTCTTCTTGTGAGTTTGAGGTTAAAATGACAAGATTATATTTATTCTTGGTGTTTTCCTTTCCTTTATCTTTAATGTTATAATTAATCATTGCTAACCTGTTCTGATGGAGAGCTGCAATTTTCTGATTTTGTCTATCTACTTATCTCCTTTCTCAGGGTTTTGTAACCTCCCCCCACCCCTTTTTTTAGGTATGAGGGCCTTCCTGAGGATTTTGTGTGTGTGGGGGGGGGGGGGAATCTTATGACAATGAGCTCCCTTAACTTTTGTTTATCTTGGGAAGTTTTTATTTCTCTCTCATATTTGAAGGATATTTTAACTGGATAGAGTATTCTTGGCTGAAAGTTTTTGTCTTTCAGAATTTTGAGTATATCATTCCACTCTCTCCTGGCCTGTAAGATTTCTGCTGACAGCCTGGTAGGGGTTCCTTTGTAGGTTATTTTCTTCTACCTTACTACCCTTAATGTTTTTTGTTTGTCATTCACTTTCACCAGTTTTACTACTTTATGCCTTGAAGTTGGTCTTTTTACATTGATAAAGTTTAGAGATCTATTGGCTTCTGTCTCATGGATTTCCAGCTCCCTCCCCAGGTTTGGGAAGTTCTCAACTATTACTTCTTTGAACAAGCTTTCTGCTCCATTCTCCTTCTCTTCTCCATCTGGGATACCTAGAATCCTTATGTTGCATTTCCTGATTGAGTCAGATATTTCTTGGAGAGTTTCTTCCTTTCTTTTTGGTTTTAGTTCTTTCTCCTCCTCTATCTGAAGCATTTCTATCTTCCTATCCTCCAGAATGCTAATTCTGTCCTCCATATTACCAGCCCTACTGTTCAGGGAGTCCAGATTTTTCTTAATCTCATCCATTGTGTTTTTCATCTCCAACATTTCTGATTGATTCTGCTTTATAGTTTCAAACTCTTTTGTGACATAGCTCCTGTACTCATTGTGTTGTCTATCTGTGTTCTCTTTTAACTTGTTGAGTTTTTTAATGATAGCTATTTTGAATTCTTTGTCATTTAGGTTATAGATTTCTGTGTCTTTGGGATTGTTTTTCTGGGTACTTGTCCTTTTCCTTCTGTTCTGGAGATTTAATATATTTTTTCATAATGCTTGATGGCATGGATTTGTGCCTCCTCATAGAGATGGAGTTTGGTTACTGCTTCCAGTTACTGCCACTGTGGGGAGAGGGCAGGAGCTGTGGAATCTGCACCCACCATGATCCCTGTCTGAGCCGGGGCCACTCCTTGGGATTGCATTGGCCCTGTGGGGTCTCCCATCAACTATGGGAGCAATCACACAGGGGCTTCGGGTTGCTGCTGCCTGCTCCCAGAGACCCACCTAGACACACTACCCACTTAGGGACTGCAGCAGTGTTATGGGCTTTCGAGGCAGTCAGGAGCTTGTTCACCCAGACTTGCAGCTCCACTGCCATCTGGTCCTGGTGGATCTCATTTGCCACCTTGGGCCACAGCAGAGTTATGTGCGTTTAAGAAAGCAGGCAGTTTGCTTGCCCAGCCATGGCACATCTACTTCTAGGTTGCACCAGCCTTTGTGCTTGATGGGTGGGGCCTCTCCCCTAGGGCCATGCCCAGTCTCTACCTGGGGCCACTGTGGGACCATGGATTTCCCCATTGGACCAAGGAGTGGTCATGCTGGGTCTCCGGATTGTCACCGCCCACTCCCCCCGTCCCGCTGGATCTCACTTGCCCCCTCAGTGCCGCAGCAGAGCTGTGGATGTTTAATGCAGCCAGTGGTTTGCTTGCCGAGCCGTGCTGCATCTGCTCCTAGGTCACGCCAACCTTTGTACTTGGTGGCCGGGGCCTCCCTACCAAGTCTGAGCCCAGGTCACTCCCTGGGGCTGCAATGCGACTGGATTTTCCCACCGGTCCAAAGAGCAGTCACAGGGGACTTAGGGCTGTAGTCACCTGTTTCCACAGTCGTGCCAAGGCACCTGCCCACCCTCAGGGCCACGGTGGTTCTATGAGCACTCCAGCTGGGGGAGTCACTTGTGGGTACTGGACTGTCTGGGGCCCGGAGAGTTTTCACCTATGTCCACCTCTTCCCCGTGGGTAGGCCATCTACCTTCTAATGTATAGCAGTGCAAGTCTCTCAGGCATTCTTAGGTGCTGTGTGAGTAGCCTCTGTTGACCAATGAATGTCCATTTAGTTGTAGCTTGAAGGGGGAGAGATAAACAAAACCGCTCATCCACCGTGTTGCTGATGTCACTCTCATTGTGGTTTTGATTTGCATTTCCCTAATGGCTAATGATGTTCAGCATCTTTGGTCTTATTGTCCATTTGTATATCTTCTTTGGAGAAATACCTATTCAAGTCCTTTGCATTTCTCTAATTGAGTTGTCTTTTTGTTCTTGTAGGAGTTGTATATATACTGGATATTAAATCCTATCAGATATATGATTTGCAAATATTTTCTCCCACTCTGTAGATTGTCTTTTAGTTTTCATAATAATTTCTTTGCACAAAAGTTAAATTTTGATGAAGTCCATTTTATTGATTTTTTCTTTTATTGTTTGTGCTATTGGTATATCTAAGAATCCATTGCCAATCCAAGGTCATGATGATTTAGCCTTATGCTTTCTTCTAAGAGTTTTATGGTTTTGCTCTTATATTTTTATGGTCATTGATCCATTTTGAGTCAGTTTTTGCATATGTTTTGAGGTGAGGGGTCCAACTTCATTCTTTTACATATGGAAATCCAGTTGTCCCAGCACCACCTGTTGAAGAGAATATTCTTTACCTATTAAATGGACTCGACATTCTTGTCCAAAGTCAGTTGGCCATCTATATATGTGTACGGGTTTATTTCTGGTCTCTCAGCTCTGTTCCATTGGTCTATATGTCTTTCCATGTGACAACACCACCCTGTTTTGATTACTACAGCTTTATGGTAAGTTTTGAAATCAGGAAGTGTGAGTCTTCTACCTTTGTTCTTTTTCAAGATTGTTTTCACTACTTGGAGCACATTGCATTTCCATATGAATTGGAGGATTGGTTTTTCCATTTCTGAAAAAGCCACATCACTTTTTATAATCAGCTCCTAAGTGTTATGACTTTAAATGTCTTTACATGTCTGTCGTCAAAAGTTTGTTTCTGGTCACCTAAGAATTTTCTCCTCATTATCTACTTAGAGTCTGTTTAGAAAATATTTGGAATAGAGTTATTCTCTAAGTTTGTTCATTTATTCTCCAATAGAGAAAAAAATAGGAAATTTTTTGTAGCTTCATGAATAACTTTTCTTATCAGTTTAGGATCAGTTTCATTAAAGCAAAGCTAAAATTGATGTGAGACAGAACCTGCTGCCAGTGTGGTTATTATTTAAATATTTTATTTATTTTAAATATTCATTGTAATATGAGGTCTTTGGGTGCAAAGCTAGCTTATCTAAAGGAAAAATTGTATCATCAGGAGTTCTGATCAAAATGGCAAACTGAACCGACATAGAAAGGCCTCCCTTCTGCTCCAAACCCAAGAGATGCCAGAGAAAAATAGAGAAACAACAACAACAAAAATAACCCAGCGCAAAAGAATGAAAAGGCAATCCCCAGGTGCTGGAAGTGAAAAGGAGCTTAAAAGCAGAGCAGGGAATGATACCTGAAAACAGTCAGGTACGCAGGCCTACTGGGTAGACCTCCATGGGGTGTGCTCTGAGGCCCTAGACTCCTTGCAGTGGCAGCACGGCTGAAGCGGAGGCTCTTGTATGAAGCCAGACTGCTCAACAAGCTGTGAAGCAGAGATTAGAAGACTTCCGTTCACTGTCCAGGGAAAGTGGCAAGAAAGTTAAGTATTTGTTTGAATTCCTATAAAATAATAATTTGAAGAAAAAGAATGATCCAGAATTGGCAACCCAAGCTTACACCATGTGTAAGTATGAGGAGTGAATTTACACACTGCCTCCAGTGAGGCAGGAACTACTTTTCCAAGCTAAGAAATTAACATTAAAAATTGGTCTGGTCTCAAATTACATAAATAAACTTAAGTCCAGCTACATGTCTTTGTTAATAAAACTACATAGAAAACTAAAAGTTACGTAGAAATTTTCAAAATAAAGGGATGGAAGAAAAAAGAACAGATAAATGTTAGGTTGAATTTTGTTGATATTCAGCTGTGTTACACACAAAAATGGCAACTTCATATGATTCAACTAACAATAATCAAAAGAGAATTAGTAGAGCGTTTCTAATATCAGACGTTTGAGGCAAGGGCAGTACCAGCGATAGAGATTCAAGAACAGTCATCCAAGAAGATAAGACAATGATCTTGGCTGTGCTGACTAATATGATCTCAAAATGTATATAACAAAAACTGTATTACAAGGGTAAATTGACAAATCTATGAGGACAGAGGTATTTAAAATTGCGGTATTGTAAGTTATTAGACAAAAAAATAATATGGAGAAGATTTGAACAACAAGAAGACATAGAACCCTTTTCAACAAATAGTGATAAATATTCTTTTACAATACATACCAAATCTTTTCCGAAATTTACTACTTGATAGGACACAAAAGAATCTCAGCAAATAACAAAGAACTGATATCATACAGACCCCATTCTCTTATAACAGTTTAATAAATTTAAAAATCAATGAAGGCATGGACTGAAAACCCCATA
The DNA here is from genome assembly GCF_041296265.1 of Equus caballus. Classification (NCBI taxonomy): domain Eukaryota; kingdom Metazoa; phylum Chordata; class Mammalia; order Perissodactyla; family Equidae; genus Equus; species Equus caballus. The sequence continues at coordinate 23,269,268 of NC_091704.1, forward strand.
TATTTGGAAACTAAAAAGAACACTTCTGAATGGTTCAGTTGGAAAGAAATCACAACAAGGGAAACTTGTTTCCAGCAATGTGGCAGCCTGGACCCTCCAGTAAACAACTAAGAAACTTGTATCAAATGTGCAGTACATATTTTAGCTACATTAGTGTGCTAGGAAGAAAATAAAGAAAGAATATTCAGAGGCCAACAACCACAGGAAATTCTAAGAGGTAAGTCTTGAGGGTATTTGCTGATCCCAGGGTGCTTCAACTTCTATTTTCATGGATTGCAGGGTGCAGGGATAAAAGCAAGACCCAAGGCCCTGTCCAGGATTAGACCTCTAATAGGAGATGCTCTTGTGTAAATCTAGAGCTTCCAAAGGACTTCACTCTTGGAGTAAGAGAGAGCTAGAAATAAACTCTACCACAGAGTGATGGTGAATCATTTGTGGGTTGTGAAATCAATCATGTGGTCACCATCAGCATTGATTTTTTTGAATATCAAATGTAATAATGCTTCATGTAACTTTTGTTTCAATTTTTATGTGTTAGTGTGTATATGTATATGAATGTGTGGACGAGTACACGGGTTATATTGTTATTTTTTACCATCAGTCAGTCATAGTCAAAAAAATTTAAAAGCTGCTGCCTTAGAGAAACCATGGCATGTGTGCACAAAGAGATATGTACTGCTACTCATTTCAACATTATTTATAATAGCAAAATACTGGGAGCAACCTAAGATTATGTTGATAGTAGAAAGGACAAATAAATATTATTTTTATACAATGGAACATTATTCCTCAGATAAAAAGAGTTAATTACACCTACTTATGTTATTATCGGTAAATCACAAAACATAATATTGAGTGGCAGAAACAAGTTGCAGAATGATAGGTAAGTATAATTGAGCTTATGTTAAAAACATAATACAATCTGCTGTTTGGCAAAGATAGAAACCCACTTCAGTGTACCAACTTCTGAAGACAGAAAGAAGGGAATGGGATTGGGGCAGCGTTCCAGAGGGTGGTACAAGCTCTCCAACTTTGTGTGTGCACACATGTGCAAGCGTTTCTCTTAGAAAAATTGTAAGTGAATATGACAAAATGTTAACATGTAGGTGATAGGCACTTGGGTATTAGTTATATTACTTCTTGTACTCTTCTGGTGTTTGTAATATTTGATTTTTTAAAAAAGTTAATATCATGTGACATATAGACAATTGTAGTTTTCTTACAGGGAGAATCTTCAGGGGGTGAATGATGTCAGAATTAAATTTTTAGGTGCTCTTTAGAAGAGCACATTCAGTTATGTTATTATGGTTCCTTCAGTTAGATGAAAGCTGTGTAGTTGCATGAGTATGGTAGTCAAGCTGAGAAAGAAAAGGTGTGGGAAAGGAGTTAAATATAAAATCTTAAGTATGACAATGTTTTCCTTAGTGCATAGGAAAGGGAATATATAATAATTCAATACCTGAAATCCATAAGAAGTAGCCCAAAATGAATTTTATTGAATTAGAAGCCCTGATGAGGAAAGGAAAAAGTTTTCTGTCTGAGTGTTGCATTCAGGGAAAGCAAACTACCGCCCACTGAATAAAAGTTAAAACTAAACATTATAATATCAAAATTGTAACTTGTTGTTTACTATGAGGCAACAAAACAAAAAAATATATAATGTATCTATCGTTTTGTCATTTACATTTTTCGTTTGTTTGTTCTGCTTAGCTGGTCACCTGACTTTTGAATGCCGCAATTTTCTCCGAGTAGACCCAAAAAGGGACATAGTTTTGGATGTCAGCAGCACAAGCAGTGAAGAGAGTGATGAAGAGAATGAAGAACTGAATAAATTGCAGGCATTACAAGAAAAAAGTAAGCAATACTTTTTTTCCTTCCATCCTTTAAAAATGTTTCTAAATGTTTTGCTATATTATGTCATATTTATCGATTGTTCTATTGTATTTATCGTTAAGATATCTTTTGTATTTTATGTAAGAAGTAATACGTAAGTAAGGAGTAGGCTTTGAATGTTGTAATTTGCCCAAAATCAAACAGCTGATCAGTGATAGAACCAGGAGGCAAGTCTATTTCCGATTCCACAACCCAGGTCGTCTTGTCATTGCTGTTCTTGTTGTTCCATCACACTAGGATTGTCACATGGTACAAAGGGTCTGATTTAAGACTGGGTTTCTAGCCCTATTTGGCCATTTTTTGGCATGTGATTTGCGGCACTTAACCGCTCTTAACCTCAATTTCCTTGTGGGATAACACAAGGGATGGGATTGTCAAATCACAGTAATTTGAATCAGAGATCTTAGCCAGTCTGAAGCTTTAATAATAATTTCAAGCGTATAAATGATAATTTCAAGGTGTGGGCAAAACAGCAAAAGTTCTGGGACAGCCTGTACAGCTCCCCAGGTATTTTCTTTCTGCTTCAGAACCCACTCTAGACAAGATTAGCATGAGAGGTTTCTACATTACTTAGACAAAAGAAAGTCATTTTAGTCATGAAACATCTCAACTGTATCTCTGGATAGTTGCATTTTCCAGGGAGCATTCCCATAGATTCCAGGACTATTTACCATAAACAATCTTAGATGATCCAGGCATATCCTGCTATAAGCAGTCTCTTGCCAATCCTTATAAACAAGGATTCTCTTGCCAGCAGCTTGATCACGGACTTCTAGCTTTCAGAATTGTGAGAAAGCAGATTTCTGTTATTCAAGCCTCACTTTCTACCCCCAACCCCCAAAATAGGGATTCTTTAGCTAGCAAATACCATTAATTTGTTTCCAGGAGGTCTCTGATTAGCATGTTTACAAAGAGATTTGACCAACTTACCTTCTTTCTTTCCTGGGGGCATCCTTCTCTCCCCTCAAAGAGAGAATAGATTGCACACCTACTATTTAACCATTTCTTTCCCATCTTGTGTATAAAATGGCCTATCCTTGCAGTGAGGTTTTTAGGGATAAAATGTGATATGCTGTCTGTGAAAATACTTTGTAAACTACAAAATGCTATACGGTAGATGTCAAACAGAAGCAAAATGCAGCTTATTTGACCATGAGTTTAGGCATGGGGTGAGAAAGATGCAAAAAAGGTTAAACTTATTTTAGGTCATCAGAGAACAATAAACACTTAAAAAGAATTTTAGGTTTGCCATATTCTATCCAATCAAGGTAAATATAGAAGTCAATTGCCAGGGTACTAGGATAACCTGAGAAGGCAAAAGAGAGAGGGGAGTCCCAAAGAGGTCAAGTAAGAGTTACATTACATATGAGTATAAATAGCTTCAGGGTAAAGATAACTGCTTGAATACACATGCTTAATTTTGCTCCCTACTGAAACCTACTGAAATGATAGAAGAATTTTTTTTAAGACATAAATCCACAAAGACAAAGAAAATGGGATAGGAAGAAGTAGTGACAACATTTTACTAAAAAGCAGATGGGTTAGTGATAACAGACTGCACATTTAAGAAAGCTTAATCCTTTAACAATGTGGAAAGCTGAGAAGTAGCCTGATATACACTTTAAAACTCTCTAAAGACTTGATAATGAGTGTTCTTAGTTACCTCTGTAAGTGAGGATGTATGTAAGGCTAAAAACAAAGGGATTGGTTAAAAATCTGAAGTAATTATATGCTTAATTCCCTTCCCCTACTCTGTGAAGACAGATGGCTTCCTTTCGTCACCTCAGACTACTGTAGGTCTATTTTCTAGACAGGGTAAGACAAAGGGTCTTTAAACTGAGTTATTCCAAACACAGATGAAAATAGTAAAAGGTTAGATACAGAATGGTGAGAACCTTCCAGCCATCTTCACCTGTTTGGTTCTCAGGCATATATCACTCAGGCAGAAGATTTGAAGATTCACCTGGCCTAGCCAGATTACCAGTAAAGTCCAGATTTCTAAGCTTTGCTTGCTCAAAGCTCCCAGTTAGCTTTTTAGACAACTAAAGAGCACTAAATTTCTGAGGAAAGACTTTTACATGAATATGGATACCAAAACTAACAAACAAAAAAAAACCACCTTGAAGGACAGAGTCTATGCAGGGAAAAGAAAACTTAACAGAAATCATTAATAACCAGTTTCATAGAAAGATGAGGTATACCCCCCAGGAAACGTGAATAAGATACTATAAAAAATAAAAAAACAACAAAAGAACTTTGGGAAATTAAAAGAGAAGCAGACCTGAAAAACTTGATAGAGATGGAAGATAAAGTTGAAGAAATCTAAGAAGAAGAGCAAAATGGGAGGAAAAAGATAAAAGACAATTGAAGGGTCAGTCTAGGAAATATTTAATTCAAGTGAGTCTCAGAAAGAGAAAACAAAAAATTTCCAAGAACTGAAGGACGTTAGTTCCCAGATGAAAAGTTTCAACAAGTACCAAGCACAGTGTTAAAAACTTGAAACTTTGTCTCATAGGAAACAGGAAGAATATAATCCAAACTTCCAGAGTCAAGGATAAAACAGGTAAAGGATCAGGAGTCAGAATAGCTTTGTACTTCTGTAAAGCAATACTGGAAGCTAGTAGATGTGGATAACACTTTCAAATTTTTGGAGAAAAATTGTATCCAAGTTAGAAAGATATATCCAACCAAAATTTTGTCAACCGAATGTGAAAGTATGCCTTTATTCAAAGGCATTTTCAGACATTCAAAGTCTCAAAAAAGTTTACCTCTCACATACCCTTTCTTACAGTACTTATTCCAGAGTTTTCTACCAAAGTAAGGGAATAGACCAAAAAAAAAAGGAAGACATGGAATATAGGAAATAGAAGAGACAAGAATGGCATCCCCAGGATGGAATCCCTACATAAAGGGGAATCCTGGGAAGGTAGCTGTACCAGACAAAGAGAGCAGCCAAACCACATAGAAGCAGAACAGGAGATTCTGGGAGAGAAAGCCTAAGATCATCAGTTCCACAAAGAAAATTTCTAACCCATCCATCTACACTGCCCTATCTTTTTAATAAATGCATTAAGCTTTAGAATTAGGAAGGATCTTAGAGAACACATAGTTTAAACACCTGGTTTTATAGAAAAGGAAGATGAGGACAAATGCCTTCCCAAAGTTAGTAACTGGTCACAGTAAAGCCAGCACCATCATCCAGGCTTCTTGCCTATACTGTTTTCATTACAATCTCTACCTTAGAGATCATCCAGTCAATTGGTTCTTGACCTTTTTTTCTTCACCACGTCCATCTTCAAAGATAAAGTACACTCCTCTTATGAATAGTGGTTTATTCTAGAGGTGATTTTCAATCAGAAGACCTGGGACAAATCCACCCTGGGAGGAAGTAGAGGGAGTTAACGTATCATAATCTCCAGGATGAGGAGTAGTTGGTAAACCTTCTTTATTAGAATCAGCTTTCCCCTAACCTCATATTGAGAATGACTGACTCAATTGAGCTTTTTTTTCCTTTAAAAGATATGCTTGCCCTTGGTCACTTAAAGGCTCAGAACTTGTTTCCAAGTCTCATGACTCCCACCCAGGACAGTACTCATTCCAGCATATCATGCAGATTCCAATAAGAAATTATTATAAAAGGGATCCATATTTATTTCATGGTTACCTAATGGAAGCCCAGAGACCCCTACCCAAATAAGCAATAGATTGGTTCCATGGTACGTGGAGGAAAGAAGTGCAGAGGTTGTGGTTCTTAGTTCCAGTGATAACTTTCTGATACTGCTCAGAATCTCAAAAGGGGCGAGGGTAAAACACTGACCTACTGAGTGTGAGTTCTCATCCTACATCCTTTAGATAGTCCTGGGGGCTCCTTGAATCTTTCCTTGGTCCTTAGAGGTAGGAAGCTTTTGAATATGTTGTTTTTTTAAAAAATGACATCATAAAAATAGTGAGCCAGGAGAAAGCAAAGAATGTTTAGTGTATTTATGTAATTAGTTGTTCTGTTGTTATGAAATAAAGACATGAAAGGGAAGATAAAGAAATATCACCAAAAAATCAAGTCAAACTTATTTTTGTAAAAGTTCTGTTTTCTATTTGCCTCTTTTGTATTTGCTTCTATTATATTGCATATTTTTCATTGCATTTACTATCTTAATGTCTTTCATTTAAAGATTTAAAAGAAAATCTTTTTTGGATTTGGGATTTTATTCCTTTGTTTTTTTTGCTCAAGAAGATTTGCCCTGAGCTAACTTCTGTTGCCAATCTTCCTCTTTTTGTATATGAGCTGCTGCCACACCATGGCCACTGAAAGACAAGTGATGTAGGGAACTTCCTGGGCCCCTGAAGTGCAGAGTGCTGAACTTAACCACTAGGCCACTGGGCCTGGCCTCTAATATCTTTCATTTAAGACAAACAAAAGAAGTCTAAATGACAAATATGTCAAATTTTGATGCAAATTAGAAAATGTGAGAGTAGGACTTAATGTGGATAGGAAAGAGTGTTATTGTCTTATTATAATAACCTGGGACCTGTGCAGCCTTAGAAGATTATATCACCGGTGCTATGAAAAGGGAAAGACCAAACAGTCAATTTATAGGAAGGATCGTAAGGTCTTCCTGACTCACATTCTGTGTGTGTGTGTGTGTGTGTGTGTGTGTGTGTGTGTGTGTGAACTTGCTTACATCTGATGGCACTACAGTGCTTCAGAAAGCTGCTTGTTAAGATTTTATACTGCATTTTGAATTTTCTGAAGAAACTTGCCTTTGGAATTGTTACTGATAGTAGCATATATCTGAAGATCTATTTATGGTACAGTATGCATAAAGTCAAGGTAAAAGGATTTTACAAAGGACCCAAGAAATTCAAGAGTATGGATTTTTTTTCTCCTTCTATTTTACCTACTATTATGTAATATTAGTCTTCAATTTGCCTGTATTTAAGAGGTAGTCCTCTCTTCATATCTCATCCCTTAATTTTTTACGATATTCTTTTAGTTCAGTCCAGAAAAGAAATGTTGTATTTTGACAAATTTGGGGGTTTTTGGCTTAGTTTGGATTTTTAGTTTAGTTTGTTTTGTTTAAGAGAGTTTTATGTTAAGTTCATACTTGATTTTATTTAAAGGTAGTTGACTCTGAAAACTACCTGGGAGAAAATACCAAAATCAGACATTTGCATTGTATTGCCATATCGTTTCTCCCCATCCCTTTAGTAACTGCTGGGATCAGATTCAAATGAATGACCTACAATCGTGGTTTCAAGCTTCATAAAGATAGGGCTTGAAGGAATTTGTAGGATAATTGGAGTAAAGCCTATATTTGGCTCAAAATGTGCTTTTTGTAAGACAGCTACAAAAGATATTGCAAGTAGCTGATTGGAAGACACAGAGGGAATGGGAAATTTAGATTAATGGATCTAGGTTTGTAACTGCCTAGTCTCGTATTTAAAAGAGCTGGAGTAGCTACAAACCTGATGACAGACATGCAAGGATCTAGTGACTGAGCCTGCGTGGTACTGCTAGGATGGGCCTTCCATACTACCCCAAAGCTGTCTCTAAGCCGTGCATCATAACCTCTGACTCCCGTATGTTACATAAGAGACCACCACATTACAAAATTTAAGTGCTAAAGTACATAAGGACCTTCTTATCTTCTATTTTGTACTCCAAAGCTTGGTTGTATCATTTTCCAAGAAATTATTAGTTTGCAAAAACTCAGATTATTTTCCCTGCTATGCCTATGTACATTTCAGCATCCTGTCTCAGAAGGAACCTCAATAAATAGAGGTGGAATAGTTTTAAGAGTGGTAGTATACAAACACTGGACTATCTAAAATAAACTGTTGTCTTCAGTGCTTGAATTCTCATAGCTTAGGTGTGTACTGCCTACCCTCGTCAGTACTGCTAGTTCCTAAGGGTAGATGGCCAGGAAAAAAGGTTTATTGAATTCTAGGATTATTTTGTTTTTATTAGAACTAATTTATCTATATAATCTAGTTCGTGGGCTCCTTACCCATCATTCCTAGATGGAAGAGGAAATTATTTTCATAGCTACTGTTTGCTTCCTTTCTCCCATCTTTTTTTGGTGGACATATTTACAATAGTTATTCTGAACTTATTGTAGCTACTAAAAGAAGACAGCTACTCAAGAAAAAGCTAAAATGATTATTTTAATGTCAGACCAAGTAGATTTCAAAACAAAGAATATTACTAGGGATAAAGAGGTTTTTTTCATAATTGATAAAAGAGTCAGTTAGTCAAGAGGACATAAAAATACTAAGTGTTTATGCACTGAATAACAAAATTTAAAATATATGAAGCAAATCCTGTTAGAACTACCAGGGAAAATCCCTGTAGATACACAAATCCACAGTTATAGTTGGAGATTTAGACACACCTCTCTCATAATTGATGGAACGTGTAGACAGTAAATCAGAAAAGACATAGAAAACTTAAATAACATTGTCACCCAACTTGAACTATTTAGCATTACAGAACACCTCACCCAACAAGAGCAGAACACGTTTTTGTTTTTGTTTTTTTCAAGTGCACAGAGAACATCTACCAAGATAAATCTTATTCTGTGCTATAAAACAAGTCTCAGTAAATTTTAAAGGATTAAAGTTATGCAAAGTATGTTTCTAACCACAAGGAAATTAAATTAGAAATCAATAACTGATAGCTTTCTGGAAAATTCCCAAATATCTGTAATGCAACACACTTCTAAATAACCCATGGGATCAAAGAAAAAAAGCAAAAGGGAATTATAAAGTATTTTGGACTGAATGAAAATAAAAACACAGCATAATATTTATGGGATAGCCCTAAAGCAGTACTTAGAGACAAATTTACAGCACTAAATGCCTGTATTAGAAATGAAAAAATGTCTCAAATTTATGACTTCTTCTGCCTTACCACACTAGAAAAAGAAGAGCAAATGAAACCCAAAGTAAGGGGAAGAAAGGAAGTAATAAAATGAAATCAGTGAAATGGAAAGTAGAGAAAATCAGTGAAACCAAAAGCCAGTTCTTTGAGAAGACCTATAAAATTGAAAAATCACTATCCAAACTGATCAGGTAAAAAATAAATCAATAAATAAGAAATGTCATACATTACCAATATCAGAAGTGAAAGAAGTGACAACAATACAGATGATACAGATACTAAAATAAGGGACTATTATGAACAACCTTATGCCAATAAATTGGACAACTTAGATAAAATGGACAAATTACTTGAAAGACATAAACTACCAAAACTCTTTCAAGAAGAAATAGATAAACTATCCTGCATCTATTAAAGAAGTTAAATGTTTAGTTTAAAAACTTTCAGCAAAGAAAACCCCATAACTGAATACCTTCTCTCATGAATTCTACTGAGCATTTAAAAGTTGAAGAGGAAGGAATACTTTGCAACTCAATTTATAAGATCAGCATTACTCTGATAACAAAACCAGATAACGATACTGCAAGAAAAGTATCCCCATAAATACAGACACAAAGATAACTTTAAGCAATTAGAAGAATTTTAGCAAATCAAATCCAGCAATTGTAAAAAGGATGCTATGTTATGATCAAGTGGAGTTTATCCCAGAATACAAGATTTGTTTCACATTCAAAAATCAGTCAATGTAATTCACCATTTTTAACAGACTAAAAAAGAACACCTGTATGATAATTACAATACTTTAAGAAATTATCTGAGGAAGTCCATCTTCCATTTCTGATAAAAATTCTCAGCAAACAAGGAAAGGAAGGGAACTTCATCAGCTTGATAACGGACATCATAAAAAACTGAAAGATTACATCATACTAAATGGTAAGAGACTGAATTTTTCCATAACATAAGGAAGAAAGTGAAGATGTCTACTCCTACCACTTCTATTCAACATTATAGTAGAGATTCTAACCAGGCAATAAAGCAAGAAAAAGAAATCAAAGGCATCCAGTTTGGAAAGGAAAGAGTAAAAACTGTCTTTATTTGCAGATGACTTGATCATCTGTGTAGAAATCCTAGGGAATCTACCAAAAGAGCTTCTAGAACTAATATCTGAGTTTATAGCAAAGTTGTAGAATACAAGATCATTCAATGGGCAAAAAAATTAATTGTGTTTCTGTATGCTGGCAATAAGCAATCAAAAATTGAAATTTTGCAAGCCAGCCCAGTGGTGCAGCGGTTAAGATTGAACATTCTGCTTTGGCGGCCTGGGGTTTGACAGTTCGAATCCCAGGTGTGGACCTACGCACTGCTTGTCAAGCCATGCTGTGGCAGGCATCCCGTATATAAAGTGGAGGAAGATGGGCATGAATGTTAGCTCAGGGCCAGTCTTCCTCAGCAAAAAGAGGAGGATTGGTAGCAGATGTTAGCTCAGGGCTAATCTTCCTCAAAAAAAAAAAATTGAAATTTTGAAAATACCTTTTATAATAGCATTAAAAATATGAAGCATTTAGGGATAAATCTGACAAAAGATGTGCAAGACAGAAACATACAAAACATTGCTGAGGGAAATTAAAGAAAGGAATGAATCAAAAGATATACTATATTCATGGAATAGAAGATTCAAGCTTTTTAAGATGTCACTTCTTCCCAACTTGACTTACAGATTCAAACTAATCACAATCAAAATTCCAGCAGGCTGTTTTAGAAATTGACAAGCCGATTCTAAAGTTCTTGTGGAAATGTGAAGAACCTAGAATAGCCAAAATACTTCAAAAAGGAGTAATAAAGTTGGAGGACTAACACAACTTAATTTCAGGATTTACTGTAAAGCTACAAGTAATCAAGACAGTGTGGTATTGATGTACAGATAGATCAGTGGAACAGACTAGACCCATACAGCCAAATGACTTTTTAAATTAAACTTTATTTGGGGATAGTTGTAGATTCACATGCCACTGTAAGAACTAATCCAGAGAGCGCTTTATACCCTTTACCCAGTTTCCCTCAATGGTAACACCTTCCAAAATTGTAGTACAGCATCACAACCAGGATAGTGACTTAGCTACAGTCCAGATACAGAATATTTCTGTCGCTACAAGGATCACTCATATTGCCCTTTTATAACCACACCTACTTCCCTCTTATCCTTACTACCTTCTTAATCTCTGCAATCAAAAATTTGCTATCTATTTCGATAATTTTGTAATTTCAAAAATGTTTTATAAATGGGGTCACATGGTATGTGACCTCTTTAGATCGGCTTTTTTCACTACTTCTCTTGAGATTCACTCAGGTTGTTGCCTATGTCAATAGTTTGTTTCTTTTTATTCTTGAATAGTATTCTGTAGTGTAGATATAACACAGTTTGTTTAACCATTCACCCATTGAAGGACAGCTGACTTGTTTCCAGTTTGGGGCCATTACAAATAAAGTTAATATTAACAGGATTTGGGTGAAGATAAATTTTCATTTCTATGAGATAAATACCTAAGAGTACAATTGCTAGGTTGTATGGTAGTTGCATGTTTAGTTTCTTAATAAACTGCCAAACTGTTTTCCAGAGTGGTTATACTATTTTACATCCCTTACAGAAATGTGTGAGTGACTCAGTTTCTCTGCACCCTCGCCAGCATTTAGTGTCGTTACTATTTTTTATTTTAGCATTCTGATAGATGTGTAGTTATATCTCAATATGGTTTTAATTTGTGTTTCCCTAATGGCTAATGATGTTAAACATCATTTCATTACTGCTGAATGTTGAGTTCTTTATATATTCTAGATACTAGTCCTTTGTTGGATCTCCAGTTTGCAAATATTTTCTCCTGATATGTAGCTTGTCTTTTCGTTCTCTAAATAGGTCTTTCACAGAGTAGTAGTTTTTAATTTTGATAAAGTACAATTTTTCAATTTTTCCTATTATAGATTGTGCTTTTACTGTGAAGTATAAGAACTCTCTGCCTATCTCTAGATCCCAAAGTTGGTCTTCTTTTTCTTTCTTCTAAAGGTTTTATAGTCTTACATTTTACATTTAAGTCCATGATCCATTTTGAGTTGATTTTTCTATAAGACATGACACTTAGGTCAAGGTTTGTTATTTTGCTTAAACATGACCAGTTTTTCCAGCACTATTTGTTGAAAGGCCATCTGTTCTCTATTGATTCTTTTGTACTTTTGCCAAAAATCAGTTGGTCATATTTGTGTGGGTCTGTTTCTGGGTTTTCTGTTCTGTTCCATTGATCTATGTGTCCATCCCTCCACCAATACCACACAGTCTTGATTAATTTAGCTATATAATAAGTCTTGAAATTAGATAAACTGATTCTTCCCACTTTATTCTTCTTTTTCAAAATTGTTTTAATTATTCTAGTTCCTTTTCCCTTCAACATAAATTTTAGAATAATGTTGTCTATATCTACAAAAAATCTTGCTGAGATTTTGATAGGAATTGCATTAAACATGTATATCAATTTGGGGAGAACTGACATCTTTACTATGCTGAGTCTTCAACACATGGTCTGTCTCTTCATTTATTTAGATCTTTGATTACTTTCCTTAGCATTGTATAGTTTTCAGTATTAAATACTATACATGTCTTATTAGATTTATATGTATAAATATTTTTCTTCTTTTTTTGAAAAATTGTAAATGGTGTATTTTTAATTTTGTTGTCTATGTATTCATTACTAGTAATAGAAATACAATTGATTTGTGTATGTTTATCTTCTATCCTTGCTGAAGTCACTGATTAGTTCTAGCAGTTTTTTGTAGATTCCTTGGTATTTTCTTTGTAAACCACCATGTCATCTGCAAAGAGTAACAGTTTTATTTCTCACCTTTTATCTATAAGGCTTTTATTTCCTTTTCTTGCTTTTTTGCAGTGGCTAGAACTTATAGCACTATGTTGACAAAGAGTGGTGAGAGATGACCTCCTTACCTGGATTCCAGTCCTAGGGGACAAGAGCTTTTAGATTTTCACTATTAAGTGTACTGTTAGCTGTAAGTTTTTTGTAGCTGCTCTTTATCAAGTTGAGGAAGTTTTCCTCTATTCCTGTTTTTTCTGAGAGTTTTTGTCATGACTGGGTGTCACATTTTGCCAACTACATTGTCTGCATTGATTGGTATGATCTTATGATTTTTCTTATTTAACCTGTTAATATGGTGGATTACATTAATTGATTTTTGAAATATTCTATTTGCTGATATTTTGTTAAGGATTTTTACACCTATATTCATGAGAGTTATTCGTCTGCAGTTTTCTTATTTTGTACTGTTTTAGTCTGATATTGGTATCAGAGTAACATTAGCTTTGTGGAATATTGAGAAGAGTTTCATTCTCTTCTATTTTTTGGATAAGACTGTGTAAAATTGGTGTTAATTCTTTAAATGTTTGATGGAATTCTTCAGTGAAATTTCTGGACCTGGAGATTTGGGGGTGGGGTTTGATTATAAATTCAATTTCCTTAATAGTTAAAGGGTTATTTAAATTACCTATTTCATGTTAGAAGACTGGTGGCAATTTGTGTTTTTGAGAAAGGGTTGTGTACTGTGTAAGTTGTCAAATTTATATTTGTAGACTTGTTCATAGTCTTTACTTATCCTTTTGATGTCTGCAGGGTCTATAGTAATATCCTCTGTTTTATTCCTGATATTGTATTTTTTTCTTTCATGGTTTTGCTAGAGATTTGTCAGCTTTATTGATCCAGTGCTTTATTTCATTGTTTTTCTTAATTTTTCTTCTGTTTTTAATTTCATTAATTCCTGTTCTTTATCTTCTTCCTTTTATTTGTTTTGGGTTTACTTAGGTTTTTTTCCCCTGGGTTCTTGAGATGAAAGGTTAGATGATTAATTTGAGACTTTTGTTCTTTTTTATTGTAAGCATTTAGTGCTTGAGTTTCCCCTTTCAGCACTGCTTCAGCTGTGTTGCACAAATTTTGATATGTTATATTTCAATTTCATTCAGCTCAATGTATTTTCTTATTTTCCTTGCGACTTCCTTTTTGCTTAATGGATTATTTAAAAGTGTGTTATTTTATTTCCAAGTGTTTGGAGATTTTTCTGTTATCTCTCTGTCATTGATTTCTCATTTATTCCATTGAAGATAGAGATATACTCTGTATGATTTCAGTTCTTTTAAGTTTGTTGAGGTTTGCTTTACGGCCCAGGACATATTCTATCTTGGTCTATGTTCTGTAGGCACTTGAGAAAAAAATGTGTATATCTCCTCTTTCTGGGTATTTTTTAAACGTTGTTTAGATTCTGTTGATTCATGGTGTTTTTGAGTTTTTCTATATCCTTGATAACTTTATGTATAGTTTCTATCAATTACTGAGAGAAGGATGTTGAAATCTCCGACTACCATAGTGGATTTTTTCAGTTCTCTTGCCTGGCACACATACATTTAGGATTGCTATATCTTGTTGGTGAGTTGAACTTTTATCATTATATAATGTTCCTTTCTTTCACTGGTAATTTTCTTTGTCCTGAAGTCTATTTTATCTGATAAGTATAGCTCTAGCTTTCCATTCTAGCTTTCCTTTGATAATGTTTGTGTGACATAACCATTTATATCCTTTTCCTTTCAACATGCCTATATCATTACATTTGAGGTGAGAGTCTTGTAGACAGTATATAGATGGGTCATATTTTTCAAGCCAATCTGCCAATTTCTTTTAATTGATATCCTTTTAAAAATGTAATGTAATTATTTATACATTAGGGCTAACTCTGCTATTTTATTATTTGCTTTCTGTGTTTTGTTTTTCATTCCTCTATTTTCTTTTTCCTACTTTCCTGTGGGTTACTTGCACATTTTTTAGAATTACCCATAGTGCTTTGATTTATCAATAGTGTCACTTGAACTCTTGTAGAATTTCATTTTGATTCATCTGTAGTGTCTTTGAATATATTCATAGTGTTTTTTAATTTTTATGTGGTATTTTATGTAGCATTTTTAGTGATTACTCTAGGGATTACATTATACATTCATCATTTATTACAATCCAGTGGTATTTTACCAGTTCAAGTGAAGCACAGAAACCCTACCTCTCTTTATGTCCCTTTACCCTCTCTCATTTACAATACACTTGTCCTAAATATGTCCTCTGCATACGTTGAGAACCACATCAGACAGCAGTGTTATAGTTTTTTTTTTGTTTTTTTTTTTAAAGATTTTATTTTTTCCTTTTTCTCCCCAAAGCTCCCCGGTACATAGTTGTGTATTCTTCGTTGTGGGTTCTTCTAGTTGTGGCATGTGGGACGCTGCCTCAGCGTGGTCTGATGAGCAGTGCCATATCCGCGCCCAGGATTCGAACCAACGAAACACTGGGCCGCCTGCAGCGGAGCGCGCTAACTTAACCACTCGGCCACGGGGCCAGCCCCAGCAGTGTTATAGTTTTTGTTTCCACCATCAAACATAATTTAGAAACTCAAGAGAAGGAAAGCCTATTGTACCCATATTTTTGCTTACTGTGTTTTTTCTTCTTGATGTTCCAAGATTCCTTCTTTTATTATTTCCTTTCCATTTAGAGGAACTTCCTTTAGCCATTCTCATATGGTATGTCTGCTGGTGACAAATTCTTTTAATTTTCCTTTATCTGAGAATGTCTTGACTTCTTCTTCATTCCTGAAGAATATTTTCACTGGGTAGAGAACTCCAGGTTGATAGTTCTTTTCTTTCACGGCTTAAAAAATGTTATGCCACTTCCTTCTGGCTTCCATGTTTTCTGATAAGAAATCTGCTTTCATTCTAATTGTTTTACTCCTGTAAGTAACATATCATTTTTCTCTGGCTGCTTTATTTTGTCTTTAGTTTTCAAAAGTGTAATTATGATGTGTCTTGATATAGATTTCTTTGGTTTATCTTGTTTGGGATTCACTTAGCTTCTTGAATCTGCCGGTTTCTTTCTTTTGCCAAATTCAGGAAGTTTTCAGCTGTTGTTTCTTCAAATACTTTTTCATCACCGTCTTCTTTATCCTAACCTTCCATGACTCCAGTGACATAAATGTTAGATCTTTTGTTATTGTCTCACAGTTCCCTAAGGCTCTATTCTTTTCTTTAAGTCTGTTTTCTCTCCATTGTTCAGATTGGGTGATTTCTATTGTTCTGTCTTCCACTCCAGTGATTATTTCTTCAGTGCCTTCCGTTCTGCTGTTGAGCCCATCCACTGAGCTTTTTATTTCAGTTTATTGTATTTTTAGTTCTAAAATTTCTGTTCTTTGGATTTTCTGTTTCTTTGGGGCTTTCTATTTTTTCATTTGTTTCAAGCATGTTCATAATTGTTCATTGAAGCATTTTTATGATGGCTGCTTTAAAATCTTTTTCAGACAATTCTAATATCTCTCTCGTTGAAGTGTTGTCATCTATTGATTGCTTCATTTTTTATACAATTTGAGGTCTTCCTGGTTCTTGATTTGAATGAGTTCTTTTCATTTGAAATTTGGACATTTTTATCTTATATCATTAAACTCTGGCTTTTCTTTAGACCTTCTGTTTTATCTGATTTTCCTAGAAGGGAAAGTGAGGATGACACCTTGTTACTGCTAGGTGGAGATAGAAAACCTGTTTCCTCACTCAGCCTCCACCAGCACCCAAGGTGGGCATGGCTCCTTGTTACTGCTGGGTGAGGGTAGGAGTTCCAACTCTCTATATGGTATCCCATGGTAGGGTTGGTTTTGTTACTGGCAAGTGGTGGTGAAAGCCTTGACTTTCATTAAATCTCTTCTGACAACATTTTAGCATAAATGAGAGGGGGCCTCATTAGTGCTGTGTGGTGGTGGAAGTCCTGGCTCTCCATATGGTTTCCACTGACATTGTTAGATTGTTAGTGGAGGTCTAATTACTGGTGAGTGGGGATGAAAGTCCTGGCTCCCTACTTAGACTTCTCAAGCAGGGAGGTTGGGGCACCTCATCACAGACTCACAGGGGGAAATCTATTCCTCACTCGGCCTTTGCTGGCATGGGTGGAGGTGTTGCCATAGTTTTATCTGTGATGTTTGGCTGGAGTTAGGCAGTTATTATCTAAAAGTTTCCTGTCACTAGGCTGTCCCTTTCTTGGTCCTTTGGCTAGAGAGAGCATGCTTTTGTTGGGACAGTTTTGTCTGTAGCTGTTGACATTGCTTGGTTGCCAGCTTCTTCATCTTCGAGTCCGGGCTACACAAAGCAAAAAGAAGTTCCAGGGAACTCACTACTGTCTCATTCTCTGGATTTTGAGATCCCTAGCTGGTCTGTCTTCTTTCCACCTTTTAGAGTCTTCTTATGTTTATTTTTATAATATCTAAGGGTTTTAGTTGTACTTAAAGGAAGGCATAGGAAAAGTACATTTAGTCCATCTTCCAAGAAGCAGAAGTCCAACTGATTTTTGACAAAGGTGAAAAGGCAATTCTGTGTAGAAAGGATGGCCTTTTCAACAAATGGTGTTAGAATAATTGAATATTCAAAAAAGTGTTAAATGAAAGAAAGAAGTTGCACAAAATATTATATATGCCACAATCTATTTTTCAAAAGAGGAAAAACATTGGGGACCTGTGCACTGCTCATCAAGCTGTGCTGTGGCAGCATCCCACATACAAAAAATATAGAGGAAGATTGCCACAGATGTTAGCCCAGGGCCAGTCTTCCTCACAAAAGTAAAATAAAATAAAAATAAATCTTAAAATTGTTACAAGAAAAGTACAGTATCCTTACCAGTGAAATTCACCAACCAACAACCAAAATCAAAAAATGTATACAAACTATATTAGTATATGGACTGATGCTAACCTGATTCTTTCCCCTCAACACACAGGAATAAATGAAGAAGAGGAGAAGAAAAAAGCAAAAAGCAAAGAGAAAATCAAGTTGAAAAAGAAAAGGAAAAGGTATTTTTTTAACATCTTTTTTTTTTCAAAGAGCAAGACTGTGAATCCAGGATGGATTATAAAATTTTATTTTTCATGTATAGTCCCATTAATTTAACATTAATTTTTTTCTTAGTGGCAGTTAGAGGTTCAGTTTTTTCAGTAAAATAACAAAGTCCTTTATGTCAGGAATCAAAAATAAAGTCAACAGTCAGACACTTTAAATTTTCTTTTTGGAGCAAATGTAGATATAGATAAATAACAATCCTCTCCCCTTCTTTTGTGTATTCTATTTGTATTCTAGAATTTTACGTTTTAGAAGATCAGCTAAGCTTTTAATAGGACATATGTTTATATTATTCACATATGTATTTTGTCCTCATATATATGAAGTTGGCGCTTAGATATTTGTATTCTCAAAATATCATTGCCATGGCTAAGAAATTAATTTATTAAGAGGATTTATGTATTCACTTGTCTTGCTAAAAATTCCTTCTCATCTTTCAGAACCCTCAGTAGTCACCTATGAGTTTTTAGTATCAACTCTTTTAACAACTAACTGGTTAAACAAATTGATCAAAAATTAAGAGGCAACTTCTTCCATGGTTGATGAGAGCAGTTTCATTTATACTAGAGTAAACATACACATACTGACATTTTTTTAAGGCACTTGGCAATAGTAATATCTGGCTTGGACCCCAGTTCTCTGACAGTAGGTTCTGTAACTCAGGTGTTGTCACTGTGCATTTAATATATACATTTTAACGTTTAATTTTATAAATAGGAAAAGTTAGGTCACTTTCAAGTGTTGAGAGTTAAAGAATAATAGGAAGGTGGAGCCCAGTGTATTGTATAGTCTGACTAGTGTATTGTTGAATCATTTGCACGGCAAAGTGGATTGCTTATAGGAAAAGTAGGATTATCTATTTTCTTCCAAATTCTAGTATTCTTGTTTATAGTAACAGATTACTTAGTCAAGCTTCACTGCCTTGGGCCTCACAGGCCTCAGACGGGGACTGAAATTAAGTGAACTTTTCTGGGCACACTTGGCAGAGATAATGCCACCTAATAGAGTTGTTATGTCAAAGTCGAATATTTTCCCCTAAAAGTGAGAATCCAGGACCAAAAAGGCAAAGAAAAATGTGCAGGAAGAGAAGCAGCTCTGGTCAGAATCCAGAGGTCAAGCAGGGTCTTTAAAACAGGAAAACAGACAAGAGTTGAGAATAACAGAGTTGAAGAGGGAGCAGGAGAATACATGAGAAAATAAGTTCAGAAATGGTGGAAGTCTAGGAAGCAGACAAGGGAGAGAAGGGAAGACAACATTACAGAAACGGGGGAAAGTCAGCATCCCTAAATGAGGACGGCAGTCAAGGACTTCACAGGAAGCATTGTGCAGATACAACCTGTAGTCTCACGCGCTTTTCTCCTCCCATGTGTCTCTGTCAGGGCTTCTTAGCTTGGGTTTTAACTTCTAATGTGTAGATCACTGAACTATCTCTTAAGATGCTTTTTTTATTTTAAATTAATTCAGTTTCTGTCTTGTCACGCATATTTGGGGTTTAGGGGAGGAAAATTGTGGCACATCTCTGCATGTAAGATCTTAAGAGATGGCTTTTTCTAGTTTTTGTTATTTCTTTTTTTTTTCCTTTTTAATATTAGAGGAAGCAATTCTACAGCTTGTTTTCCAATTTAGTATTAGAGTAATATTAGAAAAATAAAGTATAATGATAAATCATCCTCATTCATTTATATAGAGTATTATTTAAAAGCATCTTTTCTGTAACTAGTGAAAATTATTTTGCAAGTGTTCATCTGTATCACTCTGCTTCTAGAGGCATCAAGTACTTGAACTTGAAAAATCAAAAGAATTAACAAAAGTGTTTTTATTTTGCTAATGTTCAGCTTTCATCCATTTATCCTGAGGTACAATTATAGCCCTTTTTATATAATTGCATCCTTTTGTGGCTCTTTTAAGAGAATATGCTAAAAGTTATTCCATACACAGTGAATTGTGTGTACAATGAGGCTTGGTGACGCCACTTTGTTTGCCTTGTAAGATTTTGAAGAGTATGACAGGATGAAAAGCTGAAAATCACAGAGAAATCATTTCTTCCTTACTAAATATAAAACTCATGACTACAGTTGAACAGAATAGAGAGATTTCTTTTGCCGGTTTCTGTGACCAAGTAGCAAAAATTCTAAATTCATCATTTTAAGAGAATACAAATATATAAAGCACATTTTGAGTTTCTTTGTTTATACCCCCACCTTGCTCCAAGAAGGATTTAAGGCAGTTCACATCCCATTTAAGTTTACCTGCCAGCCATAAATGCAGTGATCAGTCAGTATGTATTGTTGCTCATAGGTCTTATTCATCCAGTTCCACTGAAGAGGACACTTCAAAACAAAAGAAACAAAAATATCAGAAGAAAGAGAAGAAAAAAGAAAAAAAGAATAAATCAAAAAAGGGGAAACATCACAAAAAGGAAAAAAAGAGGAGAAAAAAGGAAAAGCATTCTTCCACCTCTACTAGTTCTGAAGTCTCCAAAAAATAACCGAGACTTTGGCCTAAGCCATTAAAATACAAATTTTGGTTTTTAAAATTATTTGACCTTCCTTGAAATTTGCTATATAATTATGCTTTGCAATAAATCCCAGCCTTTTCCGTATAGACATCTTTTTCATATATGGGACCATTATCCTCTGGCAATATATTTTTAGTATGATATGACTGTAAAGTGTTGAATCAGTCTTATTATCCAAGTGTGGATATTTGTACATACAAAACATCATTTTTGGTATTCGTAGCTCTGTGTGTCTGACTAGTGTTATTGCTTCGTAAGCTGATTGTAAATGGCTTTACTGCAGTCAACACGGGTGGTCTGCCCAGCAGTTAATGCGTGTTGCTGAACCAAGTGTCCACCTTCCAGTGTAAAGTGAGGTAGGGGATAATGCTTTGCTCTTAACACTGAAAAACTTAATAGCTTTATATCCTATGATCATGTATAAAGATAGTGAAATTCTTCTCTGTTGTTTTAAAATCTCTAGCCACTTTTTGGATGTCTTGGGAGATGAAACTGCTTTATTGGTCTTGACTAGGACTTTTTAAATCAATAGTATCGGCAGGAAGATGATAATGAAAATATTTATAACAGTTTTACTGTTTTATGAAATGCAGTTTCTAGTACCTGCCTCCGTTGTTTTTATAACGATTAAAATATTTCTTCATTGTTTAAAAAGACAAGTCTAGTTCAGCCTATTAGTAAGTCTCATAAAGATGATGCTGTGTCGGGCAGGATTTTTAGGATAGACTCCTGGGTGGTTTTACAAATGTGCCATATTGGCATGTCTTAAAGTGATACCTCAAACACAACTTTTTATTTAGGAGGATAACAGCTAAATCTTCATTAGAACTGATTTTTATTGTATGCAGTATGTAAATTTTATGAGACTTGTTTTTATGAGTAATGTGGAAAATTTTTATAAATGTGAACATGTATATTTATTTGTCTGAAATAATTTGTAGTTTTGAAGCAGATTTCACACTGAATTTATGGTTTCATAAATGACCAGTTTGGGGGGTTTCTCTCTTTTACTTCAGTCATAAACCTTAGGAACAGTGACAAAAATTTAGGATTAAGAATTTTATTCTGTGCTTTTTAATTTAAGAGTTGCATCATGAAAGCTTTTATATAACAATGGAAATTTTATAAAAGTAAGCATTTTCAAACATATTAATAGATATAAATGTGTCTTACATTTTTAATTTCACAATGATCAGTGTTACTTACTTTGGTTAATACTTGGGTATCACTTATGCCCAGTGAATTAAATAGTGACTACCATAGGAGCATAGAAAGTCAGCCAGTTATCATGGCACAGCACCAAGGACTACAAGTACCTCACTGTGGTACAGTTATAAGCTTTCAAATTGGGAACCTACAGACATGGCTGCAGGTGAATTCATTATGGTGGAATCAGGTAAGTAACCTCACAGGCTGGCATGGCGTACTGATTCTTCCTTCACTCAGCTCTGCTGCCTGGCATGGCCTCAGTGAGACGAGGAGAGCCTCGTAACTCCTCTAACATGCTTACCATGCTCAAAGTCTAGGGAAGCCACACCCGCATCGCTGTTCAAGCATTACAGCCATGGAAGCTCTCACTCACACTGCTAGCTTTTTTATAACCTAATTTAATCATCCGGCCTCCTCAAAAAGAAATCTTATTTGAATAGTTCAGTCAGTTGTTTGGAGAGAAACACAGAGCTGTTAGGTTTTTAAGGGCTTGTTTTGCCTTTGCTGTATTTTATGTATTTTTGAAAACTGTATTTTATGAAAATACAGTTCTTTGGTTATCAAGTTGAAAAAATAAGTAAAAAAAAAAAATCCTTTGAAAAATGCTACATGCGAAAGAAAGAATGGCCTCATCCCACTGAGTGTATAGCATGGCTAAAAATAATAATAATTGTAGTGAAACAGAGTTATTTGTAAGTCTTCTTTCTGTTAATTGAAGAGACTATAAATTGGCTCATTAGGTTTCTTTTCTGAGTGGTGACATGATTAATAATCATTCAGAAGGCTTATATAAAATCCAGCTCTCATTAACTAGTAATATAGTACACAAATTAAAATATTTTAATGCTCAGTAATTTTTTTCTCCCAGAAACAATCTTGGAGTTATTCTTACCTAAATTTCCCATAATATGAGAATAGTTTGTGAAATATCTCATCTGAATAAAATTCATTTATTTTTATTAAAGTAATTTTCTTCTAAAGTGATCTTGTTATTATTATTGGGATTGGATGCAAAGCTCACTAATGTATTTTAGGAGAAAATTAGTGAAATTTCCTGTCAGGCATTATATAGCAGAAGAAAAACTGAATTTAATGGTAAAAATTCCAAAAGTCCTGGTCTTTCTAACTAGCTATGTGACCTTCAACAGTCATTTAGCTTCTCTTGGCCTTGGTGTCTTTCATCTATAAAATATTGTACCAGATTAGCTCTGCGACCCCTTCCAGTCCTTAAGATACATGATTATCAGTATTTTAGTAAAATTCAAGTATTATCCATTTTATAAATTACTGCAGATAAGCAGGTAGGATTCTGTAATGGTGAAGGTTAAATTTATTAATACAAACGTTATGCACGTTCAGCTTCTTTAAGGAGACATCTTTACCACCCAATGTATGTCACCTTCAGTAGATGCAGACAGAATTTATGTTTAGTTTTGTATCTGTAACCAGATTATCGGAACACTCTCAGGATATTGCTTTTGGGTTGGTGGACCTACTCCCCACACAGTTTCCTATTTCTTTTCTCCATTTCATCTGTTGGCTAAAATCTCACAGAAGTATCCCCAATTCTTCACACTTAATACATATCTATCTACATCTTTGGTTCTCTGAGGCCAAAACATCAGTAAGTAAGGAGTAAAACAACTGTATGTGTCTGTGTTTACCACTCACTGTCTAAAATTCTATAACCCTAGCCACCTTCAATTAGACTAGGTTGAAGAGTTATTAAGAATGTCGATAAATACACCATTGAGTCCTTTCTTCAACAGACATTTATTGAATGCCTAGCACAGCAAACACTCTGCTAAGTGCTGGGGATACAGAGGTTAAGACTCATTTGCTTACCTGAAGGGGTTCATGGTTTAGTTGGTAGAGAAACAGCAGAACACATCATTATAAGTGCAGTAATTGACCGGAATGTGAGTCTATAGAAACACAGAGGGGTTCGTAACCTAGTCTGGAGAAGTTAGAAGAGGCTACCTAGAGAAAGTATTGCCTGAAGTGCGTTTTGTTTGAGGGTGAGGGTAGGAGTTATGGCAGGTCCTGACAGAGTGGGTACTGTGAACAAAGACCACAACAGAGAAAGCTGGGGTGTGTGTGTGCCAAGAATTACAAGCAATATGTGAGGCAGGAAGTGGGAAGAATTGATTGCCATGTTGGTTCTCAGGAACAATGGAAGGAAGTCTTAAGTCCCACGTTTGGGAGCTTGGACTTTAATCTGTGTGCAATGAGACACCAAGAAAGAGTTTTAAGAAAAGAAATGACTTTTATAGGGTTTGCCTCCATTTCATAAGCCAATTTCACAATTTTTAAAAGGTGAAATTGCTCTCATTGGAAGCCCACATAGAAAATAATTTGAATCTTTTATGTCCTATTATTTGTACTCTTCTTCTTGACCCACTTTTCTAAGATCTGATAATTACCAAAAATTACACAGTGACTTAAGCCTTCTAAATACACAAAGCTACTGTGTTCTTTATCAGACCCATCCCCTGAATTACATACATATGTGTGTACTTGGAAATGTGTTTTGTTTTTAATTTTATTTTAGATTATTTTTGACTGACTTAAATTCTGTCATATGTTAGTATATATTTTTCAATGTACAGACTGTGCTGTAATTTGATAAGCCTTCTTGCTTTTGATGTTTTGTCTCAATCTATGAAGCACAGCTGCTTCAGAGCCACAGGGATAGACAGCAGCTGGTGTGCTGGATGAGCCTGTGGCTCTCTCAGGTGCCCGGGCTCGGCGGGGATGCTTCCAGGACTGCAGCTGATCCTCGTGCAGGGCTTTAATCTCCCTGGGCAATCGGCATCCAAGAACAGTACGTTTTTTATGCCAGTGTGACACTAATCTCAGGGTCTTCTGACCTCATTTGTCTCCTCTCGACTCCTCCAAAAATATTCAGAGCATCAGAGAATTGGGATGCCTCTGCTGGAGCACCCAGGATGCCTCCAGCCATGCCTGGCCCCGGATATGCCTGTCCCACAGGTTAGGAGGAGTCTGGGGGACCACAAGCATTTTTGCTGTCCCAGAGCCTCTAAGTTTCCTGCTGCTTGTGTCATTTATGGCATCTGCCCTTCCCCTTGAGCAACAAAAGTAGAACTGTACCAGTGCCTTAACTAAACTTTCTCAACCGAGGTTTTCACCTGAGACCGTAACTAATTAGTCGTATAATTATTAGTATCTGTGTATCAAGATAGCCAACTTTCTGGGATTTTTCTTTTAAATCAAAGCTGGATAAAAGATCAAGAAGTACCCACAAATGCTTTATGTGCTTTCACAAAAATAAATGAAAATTCTTTGCTTTTATGACCACATTAAATGTCACTTTTATGATGGAAATGTTTTAACTTTCCAACTTCACACATACTCTAAGCCATTTTGGTGTTTTAGACATAAAGCAAAATATCTAGAATTTTACTAATCCCAGCATACAAACTAAAATATTGAGATAGGATTCATCACCTCTTAATTATTTTAAAATTTAAATTAATAATAATTCCTGCTGGTGATAGTGCCTAATAAAACTCTAACTTTTTAACATTGAATTTCCCCTAACTTTTAAATTTTAAGAAATTTTAACATGTGAGCATTGGCAAAATTGTGCTTTTTTTGAATATGAAATCCAGCACAGGCAGTAGGGTGTTGCAATAATGACCTGGAACTGTGCTGTCAGTACAGGCACATGTGGCTATTTAAATTAAATAAATAAAATAAAAACAGATTTCTTAAGTTGCACTAGCCACATTTCAAGTGCCCAGGAGCTGCATGTGGCTAGTGGCTACCATGCCAGACAGTGCAGATGTAGAAAGAGCATTTCTATCATCACAGAAACTTCTGGACAGTGCTGGTCTGGAAGATATCCCCAATTCCTGGTAGAAATTTTGACAGCCTAATGGTCAAAAGTTTCTAACCCTGAGGTTTGCATGCCTGAGAGCAATAAGACATTTTTTTTTTTCCCTATCAAACCAGAGAAGCTGTATTCGGCACATTTTGAAAGGCTAGTCTTCCAACTATGGAAAGTTTATACAACACAGTAGATGTGTTCCGCAGAGCCAACTTAAAATTAATCCTTTTTCCTATTGAATTCCATTATAAAACCGGGTCTGTGTTCTTATAATTGAAATCACACTTATGAATAAAAATCTTTTAAGACAATTATAATTTGCAGAAACTAGTTATATTTCTAGATGTCTAAGTGGTATTGCTGCAATAGCCTTAGGTGGGACCAGAGAACATGTTTTATAACTTTCACTATACAAATTCCTTAGGAACTTTATCAGTGAAGGATTTTTGTTATAGTTATCCCTTGGTATGCAGAACATATTTATTATGCAGATTATATATTGTGATATATTTTGTTATTGAATGTTGGCTTTTATAAAGGCAATATATTGTTTATGTGCCTAGGAAATCCTCTAAAAAAGGCATGGGTTGATTTCTAGAGACTTAAGAATCTGCCACCTCTAGTTTATAAGACCATTCCCCCCAGAGATTTACCTATCCAGTACCATCTCTTATAAAAATAACTGCCTCTAAGTATCAAAAATTGTGAAATGCTGGTAATGTGACATAAATTTCTCGTTTTTCACTGAGATAGTTTGCTTATCTGTGTTATTGAGAAATTCTTTAAGTTCTCCTGAAGTATTATGTAATGCAGAAACATCTTAATTAGCAAATAAAAGTAAACTTGTGCACATGAAAATCTATCAAAAACCTTAGTGGGTGTTTAATAAATTAATTGAACAAAAATGCAGCTGTTTCTTGCTTCGTGAGTGGCGAATTTTTGAAAAGAATTATTAAGAACTGTATTTGAAATGCACACTTTATTTTTATTGCTCCTTCTCTCCCGGGCTTTTCCAACACAGGGTTTTTAATAAGACACAGTGTTTATTTGTGATGTGTCCACTGTTTTGTCTTGAATTGTATCATCAGCTTCATACGATGTTTCATGTGTTGAATTCGATGCTGCCGTGGAATTGGGGGCTTTGGTTCTCCTATTTGAGTTGCCTGAAAACACGCAAAACAAAATGAAATAATTATTTGGAATTAGGACGAAATTGGACTTCTTAAAATTTGTGCTTAAAAAATAAATGTCGTAGCAATATTGAAAATATTATGTCCTGATAACACTATGTTGATGAGTGAGAATCGAATCATTTCAAACCTGTTTTTGAGCATTTCCTCCTGAAAGTCAAATAAGGGAAATATTGAGTAACAGAAGTAAGGATTTCATGTCCCTGCTTATCTTTCTTTCTCCATGCTTCCATGGAGGAAACTACACATTTGATAAGAAGGTAACAGTTTCTTGGTTGCTAAATAAAAGTGTGACTGTCCCTGTGCATAAAGTGAACAAAACTATACTAAAGCAAATCATAATAATTTGCAGCACTCCTTAAGGCTTTACCATCATAAGGAATTTAGATGTAATTTTTTTTTTTTTTAACGATTGGCCCTAAGCTAACATCTGCCAATGTTTTTTTTTCTTCTTTTTCTCCCCAAAGCCCCTCAGTACATAGTTGTATATTCTACTTGTAGGTCCTTCTAGTTATGTGTGGGACGCTGCCTTAGCATGGCTTGACGAGCAGTGCTAGGTCCACGCACAGGATCCGAACCAGCGAAACCCTGGGCCACGGAAGTGGAGCATGCAAACTTAACCACTCGGCCACACGGTGGCCCTAGATGTAATGTTTTAAAAGAACACATTTGTGCCGTAATCTCATTCACTCATTCTATGTAAATGAGTCCAAAATGCACAAGGGTAGAGGAATGTGGACCTTTGCTCATCAGAAGTTCAACTAACAAGCTTGTAGCAAAGAAATAGATTATTCTTCACCAAATGGTGTTGGAAAAGTAATTGTGAAAATAATGAATGTATCATATAGTTCACCAATATATACCAATTTAAATCTATTTACATAATATATAAATATGTAAAGCAGTGAAAGAAATCACAGACGTCACTAATGACCTCCTGTTGCCAATCCACAGGCCAGGTCACAATCCACATCTTATTTGACCTGTCAACAGCATTTTCTTTTTCGGCTTCCAGGATGCCACTCTTTCCTGTGTTGCCGTTGCTCCTCAGCCTCTCCTGTTGGTCCCTCTTCTTCTCCCAGGCCCCGTAGACCTAGGAGTGCCTCAGGGCTCAGCCCTTGGTTCCTGTCTCTGTGTCACTCCCTACTTAATCTCATTAATCTCTCAGGTTTTAATACCTTCTCTATGCTGATGACTCCCAGATGTATACTTCTAACCCAGACCTCTCCTGAACTCCAGATTCAACCTTCTACTTGACATCTCCACTTGGACATCTAGTAGACATCTCCAGCTTAGTCCAAAACTGAAATTTGGATCATTCCCAGAAAAAAAAAAAAAAAAAAAGCCCATTCCACTTACAGTCTTTTTCTCCCCGTTGCAGTCGTCCTTGATTCTTTTCTCTCACACCCCACATGCAATCCATCTGAAATCCTGTTGACTACACTTGTAGAATACATCCAGAATCAATCCACTCACTTCTCATCACCTTTACTGCTACCACTGATTCTATTCTTAGCACAACACTCAGAGTGATCCTTTACAACATAAGTCAAATCACATCCTCTGCTCATAACCCTCCCTGTCACTGAAATCTTTATAATGGCCTATGTGATCTCATATACACACATCATTAATCTCCTTGACTTCATCTTTTTCTATTCACCCCCTCATTCACTCCAACCTCTTTGATCAAACATTTCAGGCACATTCCAGCCACAGGGCCTTTGCACTGGCTATCCACTGTCTGGTATGTTCTTCTCCCAGATTATCTGCACAGTAACTCTCTCATTTCAAAGTCTTTGCTCAAAAGTCACCTTTTCAATTCAACTGAGTTTAAAATTGCAACTACGTCTCCCCCCCATCCACGATCCCTTTTGCTCTCCATTTTTCCCCATAGTATTTATTTTCTAATATACTATAATTTACCTATTTATTATGTTTATCATTTATTGTGTATCTCCTGTCACTAAAATGTAAGCACTGCATGCCAGAGATCTTTTACTATTTTATTCATTGATGATGTGTCTAGAAAAAAATGCCTTGTACATAGGTAGTGTTCAATAAATATTTGTTGAGTGAAATAATGAATTAAAGCATAAGATTAAAAGTTTGACATAATAAAAACTTTGAAATTGTAGCTGGTAAAAGACAAGATTGGAAGCCACCTGGGAAGAAAAGTTTAGAACCAATGATTCATGTCTAATATATAACAAAGTCTTACCTATCAATATATAAAACATTAACACCTCTCAGTGGGTGAAAAAACTGGACAAAAGATATGGCTAATAAACATGAAAAGATCTTCAGTCTTACTAGGAAGAAAGAAATGTAAATTCAAAAGGTAATAAGCCATTCTTCCTGAC
Source organism: Equus caballus (assembly GCF_041296265.1). Classification (NCBI taxonomy): domain Eukaryota; kingdom Metazoa; phylum Chordata; class Mammalia; order Perissodactyla; family Equidae; genus Equus; species Equus caballus. The sequence continues at coordinate 23,298,124 of NC_091704.1, forward strand.
TCACTTAGGCACAGGAAAAAAGTAATCTTTCTTAGCCAAGGGTGTGACATGATGGACATTTTTTTTTTTTTAAGTCTGAAGCGTTCCTACCTGTAATGCGATTTTAACATAAAGTTCCCAAGGAAACCAACAGAGATGAGATCTAAAATTTATATAGAAAGATGTTCGGTGGTTATTTTCAATACCAAAAAATGTAAGTGCCTTAAATTTCTAATACTCGGGGAATTGCTAAATTATCATGCGTGAAGTATCATCAAAAGGTGATTTCCAGTAAATTTTTATTACATGGAAAGTTCTCAGAATACCATGTTAAGTTTGAAAGGATGCAAAATTATCAGCAATACAATAATAGTACTTTCGGCTTACTATCAGCTTCTCTCTGCTTAAAATCCTTTAGGCTCAACTCTGAACTTCTTGGTTAGGCTGAGGACCTGGCCCTGCTTCCCTCTCCCAGCTCAGCCTGCCCGCCTCCCCTCCTTATACCTGGTGTTTCAGACAAACAGAAATACGGACAGGTTCCCCAGCATGCCCTGCTGCCTCTCTCTGCCCCAAGCCTTTGCACACACTATTCCAGCTACTTGGTGCCCTTACTTTCCAATCACTTTTACTTGAATAACTATTACTTGTCCTTCGGGTTTTAGAAATGTCTGCTCTGAACCTCCCTAAGGGGAAGGGAGACCCATTCGCCAAGAGATTCCATTATTATAAGTAGCTACTTCCTCTATTTTTTGCCATCTAGACTGTCTTCTTGATATGCATTTTTTATTTTGTTTTTCTTTAGATAAGCCTAAGCCTCACCTTTGATTGTGTTCATACTGCCTGGCTTTGCCCATTTATAAGTAGTTATATAAACTGCTTTCTAGGGCCAATCAGGACATCTCCCACTGTGGGTTGATTTCATAGTTCGACACCCAAAGGGCAATATTATTTACAAGTTTTGAAGAAAGCAGTCCCACTACAGCCCAGATCCTGCCCACAGGACTGAAACACGTGTGGTATAGTTCTCTGGGCTAATATTAAAATTATTGCAAGTTTAAAATGTAGGGCCTAGAGAGGTACAATATATGGCTTTATTTCATTACATTTCTTATGAACTTTTTTGATGGTAAAATAATGTTCTACTTCTAAACATCCAATCATAATGTTTCAGCCATATAATTTGATTTTCAAAAGTTAATTTGTTGTAGGCACAACATTTTCTAGCCTGGCAAGTAGCCCTTTGCCCAATCAGCCAGCATGGCTGTTTAAGATACATGTAGCAGAGAAAGCTGGCGTGAAAATTCGATGAACTGACAAGTTCTTGACTGTTATTTACAAAGTAGACTTTAAAAAAAATAGTAGGTTCAAATTTAACTACTAATTACTTAAGCAATGGAATATATTCCATATGGGGGCCCTTAAAACTATTTTCCTCATGTAACATTTAAAAAACAAAATGTTTGTAGGTTTATTTTTCATTTTATTATAGCAGGTAAAGGTAAAAGATCAAGGATATAAGATGTAAATTAGTTTCATACTATCTGGGTGGCATTTGTATCTTACATAAGCCTTTCTTTAAACATCTAAAATTTTAATATTTCATTTCCTGGAAGTCTGAAAACTGTAATGTTGGTTAGTTCAAGTCCTTCATGTTTCCTAAGCTTTTTACAAACTTAAATTTGTAATATTTTAATCAGATTTTCAAGGTGTTTTTATCTACCTTGTCACATACAGTTTTTGTTTTTGTCTTTTTTTATGGGGAATAAACTCAGGAAGTTATTTTCTAACTTAGCTTGAGTTTCTCTCTAAGTCATCTCCATTCTGACAGCTCTAGTTTCCATTATTTATTTTTCTGGCCACAACTGAAAATCTTTAACCGGTCCACTGCCCTCTGAGACTTAAAGGCTTGCAAAATACGTTCCAGTATTATAGATTTTTCTTCATCAAGGACTCATGAAGACCCCATTCTCCAGGCCTGACCCTTATTCCCTTGGCCACTGGATCCTTCTAACCAGTGTAGGTGCAGCCAAAGATAATTTCTTAGATTGGCTTGATAGAGCAAGGCAGTTCCCTCAACAAGACCAATTTGCTACACAAACAAGAAAAGATTTGTTATAAATAAACACCCTACTGACATCATTTGGAGCAGGAGCTTTGATTAGCAAATTAACACCCGTGGTGTTCACTCTCTTCCTGCAGCTTATAAAAATCCAAAGGAGTTTTCAGTGTATATCCCTCTGGTAAGTTAGAGTAATTGGACATATGGGAAAACAATTTCGATGAGTGGGCTATCATGACAACAGAGTCCAGCTAACTGCATCCCTTTGGAATGATTTTAAAAGAGAAAGAAGCAAAAGTCTAAGCAATCTCAGCTTTTCCTAGTTTTGCTTTAATAAATAGAAGTTCATTTCTTAACCAACGAAATAGGGATAAAACCAGCGGCCTTTCTATCACAAGGTTACAATATGGGTTCCATTTTAAATAAGAAATCTGTAATTCTACTAACTCCCAAGGGATTTGTTACACCTAAAAGTTTTTCTTATTTAATTCCTCCTTTTCTTTACCTGAGTGCAAATTGCAAAGATCCAGCATCACTGTTGTTTCCTGGGTTGACATTAATTGCTCTTTCTGCTGCTCGCATCCCATTTTCATTCTTTTTTCTGTTCTGGTCATCTTATGTAAATCTCAACCTTCCTTTAATCCTATACCTCTCAGACTGGCATTTACACTAAAGCTTTGGCCTATGTCAAAATTTAAATCCAATTCATCAAACAAATTCATCAAACAAAATCTTTCCATCCATCTTCATCACAAACTAGACCAATATATTTTTTCTGCTAACAGTTAAGTTTTGCATTCACTTTCAGAACCAGCCCTCAGGGGTCCATTTATCCTGGAACTCTTCTATGGACTCTGCTCTTGCCTGCCATTTCAAAATATCAAGCGAATGCTGGGGCCTTCTGCAGGTCTTCATCTCCTGGCTATCTGGCAGAACTGTAATTAAGCTTTTCTGCCTTTATCTGCCTGTATCCTCCTAGCTTCTGTGTTACCATTCTGCAGTCCTACAGCAGCTTCTAATTACTAATCATTTGGCTCACTTTTTTAGTAGAAAATTTACAAATCCCACTCATCCCACAGTTCCTTCTAATGGAAATAGCAGTCTTAAATTTGCACCCAAAAGTGTTTTTTATTTGCAAGACGATGTTTTCCCTTCAAATTTAATATAATGCACAAGACTGGATCTGAGGTAAATGGTGAAATGAGCAAAACTTGCCTAGTAACCTACCAATCTATTGACTGCCCCCTTCTTCAATGTCCTGCCTTCCTCTAAAGGATATATAAGTATCTTATGTAAATACAGTAAAAAATTCATTGTGAAGGTTAACATCCTAGACTAGCCCTTTTGCTTTGCCCATCCATCAGTAAGTGAAGGCAGTTCTATCCAGAAATGTTTCTTCTACCCAATTTTTTCCACAATTGGCCTTTTTTCTTTTCCTTTTCTGCATTGTTAAATTCTTCCAACCACTGATGACTAACATAACTCACAAAGGAATTCAGCTGATATTTTAAATCCTTTAAATGAATTTTTTGTTTGTTTTGTTTTTGTTTTTGTTTTGAGGAAGATTAGCCCTGAGCCATCATCTGCAGCCAACCCTTTTCCTTTTGCTGAGGAAGATTGGCCTTGAGCTAACATCTGTGCCCACCTCCCTCCATTTTATACGTGGGATGCCTGCCACAGCATGCCCTGATAAGTGGTTCATAGGTCCGTGCCCAGGATCTGAACCTGCAAACCCTGGGCCGCCAGAATGGAGCACATGAACTTAACTGCTACGCCACAGGGCCAGCCACCAAAATCCTTTAAATGAATTTTAATGAGATACTGGTTTCTATTTTGCTTATTGGTTCCAACATCAGCTAGGATTGCCTAACCATGGGTCCTGAGGAGGACTCAGAAATGCTAAATGTAGCCGTAGCTCTGCTGTGAAATGCGATTTTCTACATTCCAGGAACAAAAATGTTATTTTAAGTAGAAAGGTCCCTTTAGGAGGCAAAAATGGCCTGTTCTGCCATTGAATTCAAATGATCCCATCTTCTGCTAAGATCTCAGTGAGTTCATAAAGCCTTTCTGAAACAAAGAATGGTGCTACAAAAAAATTTGGCAGCCTAATTAATAAGACTTTTTTTTCTAGTTAATAAGACTTTTGAACAGAGTTTTGTTGGAGTGGTATTAAGGCTACTAAGAAAAATAGCTCCCAAAGTTATCTATATATTTAGTACAAAACCCACCAAAATACCACTTGATTTTTAAAAATTTGACAATGTGACTCAAGAGTTTATTTGGAAACCTGAATATTAAAAGCGTAGCCAAGAAACGTTGAAAAAAAAGCATAATGGGAGGGAAGAGAAAGTCTTGCCTAATCAGATATTGAAATAAATTATATACCTACAGTAATTTTTAAGGTATATTACTAGCTTAAGAATATGCAGACTGAAAAATTTTACAGAACAGAAAGTGTAAAGACAGATCTCAGTATAGATAAGAATTTAGTTTATGACAAAGGTGACATTTTAAATTGGCAAGAGAAAGATGGTTTATCGAATAAATATTTGGGCAACTGGCTCATTATTTGCAAAATAAAAATAAAGGCAAATCCCTACCTCACGCTTTACACCAAATTAAAATTCCAGGATTGTTAAAGATTTAAATATAAAAACAATGAAAAAATGTGGAAGAAAATATAGGTGAATACATGTTATAGTGAGGTAAGAAATTTCTAAGAATGAAACTAAAGAGAAATCACAAAAGGAGAAACTTCTACACTTGAAAAATCGACACATACAAAATTAAAAAGGAAACAACTATGAAAAACATTTGCAACATGTGAAAAAGCGTTTAGTTACTGGATGCAAAGTTTTTATAAAGCAATGAAAAATGAATACTCCCATAGAAAAATGTGTCTAAGATAGGAGCAACAATATGCAACAAAAGAAATAATGACAAATAAACATTAAAATGTCCACTCTCGCTCCTAATTAGATGAATTTAAAATAAAACACTATATTACTTCTCTTAATGAAATTAGTAAAATATATAGCTTTTGAAATAATAATACCCGTGAAATAGTGCTTTTCTGGAGGGTAGTTACCAACTTGTATTCAAAGCCTTTAATATACGCCCATTTGCTCAGCAATTCCACTCCCAGAGATATATACTAAGAAAATACTAAGATGTTCAATGTACATGTGTAATAGAAGAAATGGAAGCTAGCTCAAAGTCAATAATTTAATAAAATATGGTATACTCAGATTTTGGTTTTAAACACCATTCTCAACTAAAATGAACCAGGCTTCTTAGAGAAACGGCAGATTCCAGGGCTGGAACAAGGAAAGTACGGGATGCCCTGGAACATCCTGTAACAAAAAGCAAAAAAGTGCTCAAAAAATGATGGACACAGGACTCAATTTAAAGGGGCTCCCACAGGCCAAATATGAGACAATTTAAGGATCAGAATAAACAATGATCATAATAAAATATTTTAGAATAAATAATCTGAGTCCATACTGATATAAATAAGTACATACATAAATGAATAGGTAAATAAATAGGAGAGAAAGAAAAGCTCTTCCTTGTAGCAGAATAACAACTAATAAATGTAGAAGGACTCATACGGTTAGAAAACCACCATTTTACAAGTATAATAATAATAATTCTAAAATTATTTTGAAATTTTGGATGAAAAAATTCAGTCAAGAGCCATCAATGAATGGGTGAAAGTTTGAGGAGAAACAGGATTTTTTCACAATCTCAAAGTACCTCCCCACAAATTACTTAGTAATGAATGACAAAGGGAAAAATAGTGACTTTACAATATATTAATCCAGCAAACACAACCTCAACCAAAGAATCCAACTTAGTGTTAGCAATAATGCGACAGCTCAATATCACATGCTTCCTGATATGATGCCCTGAGAATATCACCTCCATAGTATCCCTGTCAAAATGCACAATCTCTCTCCAATCATGAGAAAACATCAGACAAATTTAAATTGAGGGATGCTGTACTCTTTTTTTTTTTACTCTTCAAAAATGTCAAGATCATGAAAGACAAAAAATGAGAATTAAAAGAGACTAAAGAAGTATGACAACTAATTACAAGATGTAATTCTGGACTAGATCCTAGATAGGAAAAAAATACCTAGTAAGAATATTGGCAAAATTTGAATATGAACTGCAGATTAGATAATATTACTGTATCAATGTTACATTTCCTGACTTTGATAAATGTACTATAATTATGTAAGAAAAAAATTCTTGTTCTTAGGAAATACATACTAAAATATTTATGGTTAAAAGGCATGATATCTTCAAATTATTTTCAAACGATTCAGAAAATACACATCGAAAGAAAGTCAATGATGAAGAAAACGAGATAAAATATTAACAATTAGTAAATCTGGGAAAAAGCATAAACCTTCTCCATACTTTTCTTGCAACTTTTCTGGAAGTGTGAAATTATATCAAAATAAAAGAATAAAAAATAGTCCTCCATCAAGGTAATAAAATGGAACCATTAAAAATGATGGCAAAGGTATTTATTTATTGGCAAACAAATATGTCAATATGTTCAGTGAGCATGTTAAGACTCATTTCCCCCCGATTTTGTTATATACATGTATCTATAGATGCACAGAAAAAAATCCGTGAAGGATATTCACCATGGTATTAATATCTGTTATCTCTGTGTGGTGAGATCATGGATGACGTTATTTGTTTGTTTGTTTCTGTGTATTTTCTAATTTTTCTACAATGAAAGTGAATTGAAAGAAAGGTTTTCTTTCTGGGGAAGTGAGAATGTCTTCTAAGAAGAAGAAATATGGCAGACCGTTCTCAGCCAGTCCAAGTCCTGTTTTGCTCACAGGCAGAATAAATGATCATATGATCTTCAAATTTGCCTTCTTGCTCAGTGTTCCGTACATAATTTACGTTTCTCTCGAGACAACTGTACCTTACTGCTGATTGGCTTATCTTTCTTCCCATTTATATCCCCTGCATTTACAAAAGAGACCAGCAAATACAAGCTTGGAGTTGTCTGTTATGATTATTTCATTTGTGCCAAGCAGCTCTACTACCTGCCCTCTTCACTTTGGTCACAAACTCCACTTCCAAGAAGCCCTCTCCTCGATCTTCCACCTCTCTCCACAACCCCAGGGTGTCAACAGATACTCAAAACGACAGGATGAACATGCTTTATCTTCCTGGAGCATCAATTGTCCTCAGAAATAGGAAGGAAAAGATGTTATTATCAGAGTAAAACTTGCCATTATATTATGCAGTCAAATTGAAAATTCCCATAAATTTTGAAAACAAAGTGGGCAACTACTAATAAGTGAAAGCTCATAGGGCTTAAAGCAGACCTTTCCACTCTAGGCCTTGGAATTTCAGAGACACAAATTCCTTTCTTACCTACCTTTAAGGATTCTCCAATGGAAACGTTTGAGAAGCAGAGATCTAAAGCATTCAACCCTGTATGTGCTCCTCTATTAGCCATTAATTCTTCCCCATTTTATGAAACGAGCCCTCACTCTCAGGAGTGAGTGTCTGCTCAGAAAGATGCCCTTCACACAGCCATTTTCTGCTCAGAACAGTACATCCTATACAGTACAATTTACAAGCCATAGGATTCTTTTAAACATTGGCATTTAAAACATGCATAACTCAAAACACAAAAGTTAAAAAAGAAGAAAATGATTAGGGGACACAATTTAAAGGCCAATCAATTGCTTGACAATAGGACCTCTGAACAAAGTGAGCCCAGGAAGCAGCCAATTAAACTCCACGGTCACTGCCAGAGACTTGGTTTTTTTCAAGATCAATTCAACATGTATAAAGCCTTAAATTGTATACATTAAAAAGAATGCAACCCAATAGAATAAAGATACATGAAGGAAAAATCTTGGCAAAATAGTCTAGGATTAGACTTACTGTTATTTACAGAAACAAAAAGAGTCCAGTCCCTAAAGTCAGTTTTAATACATATACAAAAACACGTTTCCCTTTAGGCCATTCAAATCGCCTGTGATGAGAACAGTCTCAAGTATAAAAATTAATCTAAAAGGACGGGCGGTTGACTCTTACAAACAGATGGTTTTGAAAGAAAGGAGTGGTAACTGGTGATACCAATTTTCCTCTGAGGCAACTTTTACTTGCTTGATTATTACGCAAATATTTTGTTATGTCCCTAACCTTTAAGTTATTCCTTAAACGAAATACAGACTTGTCTTCTCAATAGCTAGAACACTGGCATCTATTCCTAGGTGGGAGATCATTGGAATGGAGCATGCATATTTAACAACCAGTATGGCAATGTTTTTTAATTATCACTTCAAAGGGTTGCTTTCAAATATAAACCATTTTCCCTTCCTATTCTCATGACAGTTGGATTACCTATTTTTGGGGGGGCTCTCCACTATGTCTGATTTGGTTAAAATCAATCCAAGGGACCAAAATCACCTGATTTGAAAGCAGCAGTGAGGCAGCAATCATATAAAATCCTACCTTGCCAATAGCAAGCACTCAGGAAAGGCGTAGCAAATTAATTTACTGACTTGACGAGCGCCATGTTTTTGAGAGGGGCGGAGTGGGGACATTGCATTACAAGGAAGCGGCTTCCTCTAACTCCATAGGAGCTGCATTGTTGGATGTCCTTGGCTAAACAGCATTAAGACTACAAGACTTGAATGAACAAGCCAATGAATTCTGTTGCCAGGTTCTCAGAGTCAATGTGAAATAACCTTTTGGAGCAGCCCCTGGAATCAATCAGGAAATATAACAAATTTTTATTTAGCACAGTGCATTGTACAGAGGAGCCACTCAGTGGATGTGTGATGACTCTCATGGTGACAGTAAACAACACTCCTTTGATCACCTACAATAGAGATGCAGGGCTACTCCATTCAATTCATTCAACAAACAGTTGTGAAGTGTTCTAGGCACTAAGGATAAAGTAGTGAGCAAACAGGAAGGAAATTCCTACTTTCCTGGAGCTTATCTAGTTAGAGTGGAGAAAAGCTAGACAATAGATAAGTAAAATATAGAGTATATTAGTGGTAAATGCTTAGGAGAAAAATAAGGCAGGAAGGGGGTATGAAATGTTGGAGGGAAATTAGAAATGTAGATAGAGTAACCAGGGAGGAACATAGACAGAAGAAATAGGAAGAAAATAGAGCATATGGACAGAGAATTTTCTAATTTTCTTTTAAAGTTTTTCATTTTCTTTCTTTTATTTGTGTATGTGTGAGGAAGATTGGCCCTGAGCAAACATCTGTTGCCAATCTTCTTCTTTTTGCTTGAGGAAGATTGTTGCTGAGCTCACATCTGTGCCAATCTTCCTCTATTTTATGTGGGACGCTGCCAGAGCGTGGCTTGACCGAGCAGTGCTAGGTCCTAGGTCCACGGGATCTGAACCTGTGAACCTCAGGCCACTGAAGGGAATGCATGACCTTAACCACTGTGCCACTGGGCTGGCCCCTCATTTTCCTTTTAAATGGAAGTTAGTGAGCACTGTATCTTGTTCTAAATTTATATTCTAAATTTTTATTAAAATATATTCTAAATATATGTCTCAAAATAAAACTCATTATTATTACTTTTAAAATACACTAATAGACATTCACAAAAATTTTAACAATTCTTTATGATTGAGTTTCATGATGATAACAATTGGCATTTGTGTAGCACTTTATAATTGAGATAACAATAAGATCCACTTCCACAAACTGTACAGAAACATTTCAACTTTATAGTCACAATACACATGCACACACACACACACACACCACTATACCTTAACTAGTTTGTAATCTGTTCAGGAACAGAGACTGTCTTCTATTTATTTTTCTATTTCTTTTATATCCCTCTAAATTATCCTATACTCCTTCGAATCCTGCACACCATAGGCACACAGGTAAATGCTTAATGACCATTGACTAACCAATCTCGAACAATGCAGCACTAAGAATTAATTATCAGGTATTTTGTTCCTCTGTTTATTTGACTTCTTTGACTCCATCGAAAACAAAATTTAAAAATTGCAAGAGGATAAACCTTTATAAGTGAAAGTGACATATATATTAAAGTTGATTTATTAGATCGATGTATTATTTTTCATGAGAACATTTATATCCTGCTGCTATTTTTTCTTGGGCTCAATTTCTGTAAGGCATTTCATCACAAAGGCCTAATTTAACATGAATTTTTACAAAGACACATAATAAATTGAATTTTTAGAAAGCATTCATTGTTAACAGTATGATCTGTTACCCAGGTACAGGTTATTCTTTTGAATAAAATACAGGTAATTGGCTACAAATAATGGATACTGATTACCTTCTGGAGTGGAAGAAGTCTCTAGGTTTTGAAGCTTAAGGCCAGTGTCTAATCTTTGAGGCTTTGTATACAGAAATAAATAGCAAAGGACACAGACGCTGATGACAAAGGCCAGTAAAACAAGGGCAGCAATTCCCAATCCGATCAGGGCACCAATGCTGAGGAAAACAGAAGAAACAGTGATTGTTTGCACATAAACCAAAGAGAAGGTTTAAACATTGTTAATTCTTGCTTCAGTCATTCATAACTAAATTACATTTCAGTATCTACAGTATATGATTGAAACGTACAGCTCATCTTTTTCTACCTAACATCAAATTCTTATCATATTTTCTCTATACATTTATATGTTAATATTCGTATAAAATACCATGTGATTTCATATCACAGGTCAAAGGTCACAGGATCCCTTAGGGATAGTTCAAGAACATCGCAATCACATAAGCCTCTATTATTAACATATTTTAGGAGGAAAGGTCACGTTCACCAATAGAAGATGAGCAGAAAAATATTTACCTCTGCAAAAGTAGTGAAACAAACGTTTAACAGAATGTAGAATTTTCCTTTGGAGACATGTATTGGAGACATCGTTTACTAACATACAAAACCACAACTATTACAACAGAGGAGAAGAAGGTTTAATTAAAGGAAGGCAATGTTTATGAAATTTATATAAAGTTCATGTTCAGTCTGAGTTTTTCCTTTCTAAAAGAGCATAACACCAATGGCTGCTAGCATTAAGGAAGAAACCCTTGTACTTTTCTCTAAAGATAAAGTGAATATCTGATATTTGCTCTGCACTAAATTTGTAATAATTTCGTCTGATACAGTTACCTGTAAGGCTAATCAGCTGAGGTTTGAAAACATAGTTTTCATAAACCTCTGAACTTAATAGTTTTAAAGGGAATGGAAGATTAGAAAAAAATTATCTTGAAAGACTAACATACAAACAAACATATGTACTTTACTTTCATGAACCATATGTATGTGTGGGTGTGTAAATATATAGAGATTTTAAGCTGATTGAGAGCAGATACTTCCGTTGACTTTCCCTTAGTGCTGTGCACACTTATTACAGTGCTTAATAGAGTACTTAGCTTGTAGTAAATGCTCCATAAATAGAAGCAAATCATAATTGACTGGTTATTGATCCACTTGCAGTAATTAAAAAGTAATCATCATTCAAAAGTAATGATCATTGAAGTGATCATTGAAAAGTAATGATCTTTTTCTTCATTATCTTCTTGGCTTGCCTCTAGGCTTCTGTTATTTCCCAGAGACAAGGGCCCTGACAAGTTTGACATGTACCAAAAGGGAGCCAAGGGAGAAACTGACTAAGGATGCTAGGTGTGTCACTGCCTTGGGAGGAAGGAGAAGAGAATTAAAAGTGAGGGGCTAAGCACGTCCCACTTATCCTTGACTTGAGGAGATAAAGTGCTCCTTCATTTTAGAGACTGCCTCCTGAGCCACAGACATGGAGCCAGACTTCCAGAGATTGTTGTGCTTGGTTTATTAATGTCAGCCCAGATCCCCCAGCCGTCTGCATGAGTGAGGACTGGGTAATGTTGTGGCTCGAGTCTGTATTTAGTTAGATATTTAGATTAGAGTTTGCCTTCACGTGGTGCACTCTCTTCCAAGGGTTCTGGCAACTCCTCTTTCATGCTTGTTTGCACTAAAGCTGACTTTCGTAGATCATACGTGTCAGGGAGGGTTAGGACTAAAGGAAGACACATGGGAACATAATCCACTTAATATTATGTGCTGCACAAGGCAGCTAGAAGGCCAGACATCTGGAAAAATTCCTGAAACAAAAACCAAGTTATTAAAAAAATCTTCGAAGTGAAAAAGTAATTTAGTCAATTTAAAAGTAAAATTGTCAACTAAATTCAACATACATATTATGGGCTTTTAATGTATACAATTTAAAAACCAGGTCACATGGTTTGAAGGAAAAACAAAGCATGCCATTTCTGCTTTCTGTTAAAATTTCTTCATAATCTTGGCAAACTGTTTCAATGACACAGTTCCACTTTACTGAAACGCTTTATGCATACAAAACTCTAGATAAAGATGGAGCTCTAGGAATCTCCTAAAATATTCATTTCAACAAATACTTATTGAACTCATGCATAACCCTGTGCAACAAGCATTATTTTCCTAGGTCCTGAAGAAGGTTAACGAAGGAAACCCTAAGAGGTTAGGGATTTGTAAGAGAAGAAAAGAAGAGAGTGATCCAGACACAGAAGAGGAAGAATCAAGTTCCTCAGGGCACCGTATGGCAGTATGCTTTTCAGTCCCTGAGAGAGGGTCTGAAGCTGCCGTCACGTTAATGCAGCAATTCTTCCACTCGGCAACTTCACTTACCTGGTAGTAGCTATGCTTGTGTCTTTCTCCAGCAGCTGCAGGATCTCAGAACAAATCCAGTGACTTCTGGAATATTTTTGCAATTGGACTATTTTAAATTAGGGGTGGAGAGCAAAGAACACGAGCGAAATGAAGCTCTAAATGTTACCTCCTCATTGTGTTCTCAGAGCTCAACAGCTAACAAGAAGCCCAGGTCTAACACTGCCAGCTGAGGCTATCAGTTGAAATGATTTCTACGTTTCCAGGAACTAAGCTGCACTGTCCATTTCGTCAGTGCTGAATGAAGACCCCAGCAAGCTGTTCATTCCTTTGTGCCCTCATAAACCTTAGGAAAGTTTTGTATCCTCTGCTGCTTGTCATTTCAGAACCGTTTAGGGATCCGAGAATCCCAGGCACTTTTCCAATCGAGTCTGACTTAAGAGTTTCCAGTCTCTGTTGGAGGCACTGCCACCATTATTAACACCTCCAAAGACTCGGAGCTGGGTTATTATATTATTTTCCAAAAGGCCAGATAAGACACCAGTGCAGTACAGATTGCTTCCCTGAATAATAAGGATAAGCTGTCATAATTTTCTGAGGTTATGGCCCACTTTGGCACAACACAACTTTGCTGGTTTAATTTTAAAAGGGCACTCCTTTTGAGATTTTTTTTTGAAGCTTGCAATACATTAAAAAATATTTTACTGATTCAAGAAGCAATATTTAAAGTCATTTGCTGTAGACTTGGCATGTGTGCCAAATTCTGGATCATGCTAGGAAATTGGGATAAATAATACTCTTCCTCTTACCAGCAGAGTCTCTCTATTTCTCCCTCTCTCTCTTATCCAGACATACGATAATTAGTTTGTAAGAAACAAATTAAGGTGGGGTGGGAGGTTTTGTAATTGTGGTACCCCATTCATTCTCCAGGCAAAAGGAAAGAATCATGTTCAAAATTTGCAATCCTTCGGAGTAGAAAGGGAGGAAAAAGCACTTCATAAAGAAACTATCTACATAAATAACTAGTTGGAATAAGTAAAATTCCCATCATAGGAAAAAGAGTCAAGAAAGACTCCACCTTAGAAGGTCTCTTCACTTCCCAGTAATGGTCAAATGGTTCAGGTGTGGAGAAAGAGGGTGTCCTAGAAAGGTTCTACGGTGTGTAATCATAGCATCTAAAACTCTATCTGTCTATGGGTCTCCAATTCGGTTCGAGGTCAGTGTCAGATCACCTGAAAAAGGCAAATTATAAAGCGCAATCGCGCGCGCACACACACACGTACAAACACACACACCCACACGCACACCCTTTTTTGATATTTTAAAGATACAGCCACTTCCTTCTCACGCCCAATGAGATTTAAAATAATCTAATCCTTGGTTATGCCTTAAAATGAGTCCCAAAGGAGCCCCTTTCTATTCAAATACACCAAATTCCCAAACGAATCAAAAAGACAATTAAAACCTCCTCCTTAACTTATCTGTGTGTCTTCTCTTTCTGCTAGCAGAGCTACCTGCCTGGGACTGGGCCCTGGCGAGAGCAAAGAGCAGTCTGTTCCCGCGGGGCGGGCGGGGAACTGAGCCGGGCCAGCCTGGGTGCGCCCTAGGCGCAGAACCTGCGCTCCTCCCGCGCGCGCCTCGCCTTGGGTCCCCGGGCGGATTCACGCCTCTGGCGACCACAGCTCAACCCTCGCCGGACGGGGTCGGCACCACGCGAGTCCTGGCTCCCTGAGGAGCTCCGAGCCTGGGGAGGTTTCTCCGCAGGGCCTTCACCCGCCCTCGGAGGCTCCGTGTCCTTCGGGAGAGACCCGACCTGAGCGGCTCGCGGGAACTCCGGCGACCTCCCTCCTCCCGGCGTGACACTGCTCGTCGCTTCCCTAGACCCCGGCTCGCCAGCCCCCTGCCCTGCCCACCTGAGGCTCCACATGTAGCTGTGCTTGTAGGGGAAGTAGCTGCCCGGCTCGCTGCAGCAGTATTTAAGGTCGGCGAAGCCGCAGCAGTAGAGGAGGGCGGCCCCCTCGCCGCGCCGGGGGCACTGGAAGGGCTCCACGAAGCTGTGGTTGAGGCTGTAGTAGCCGGAGCACACCCGGCTCGCCTCGCTCATCGCGGGCCGCTGCGGGCAGGGGCGCGCGAGCCCTGGATCTGCCCTCGGACCTCACAGGTCCCGCCCCGCCAGCTCCCGCGGACCCCTCCGCCCGGGTCGCCTCTTCTGATCTGGGGTCTGACTGCCCAGGCGTTTAGGCTTCGCGCCGCCTCTGCGCTCTCTCTCCTCAGCCCGTGCGCATGGTCTGGTTGCTTTACTCGCGCTTTTCTCTCTCTCGCTACTGAGTGATTCCTTTATCTGCCGGTCTCCTGCCCTGTTCTTCTTCTCCTTCTCCGTCCGTCGGCTTTCTTCACGCTCTCCTGACACCCCTCCACTTTCCCTCTCTTCATCAACAGCCTGGGGATCGTAGCTGTCCCCACTCCAGAAAGAGATTTCACCTGAAGGAAAAGTGCAGGCTAGGACGTGTTCGCCGTCTGGACAGATGCTGGCGAAGTTGCAGTTCTCCTTACTCAGGGACAGGGCAGGTGGGTTCCAGGCAAAGAGAGCCGAGCTGGGCAAGACTTTACCCACCGCGGGACGTTGAACCAAGGAGTGGGGTAGTGGGCAGGACAAAAGGCGCTGAACCACCAGTGAGGGGGTGTTGAGAAGTAACCCCTTCTTTGAGAAGTACGCGTGAAACATTTAAATCTGCCTATTTAAAAATCAAAGACAAGAAACAAAATTTTCTCCAAAAACTAGTCATGCCCTCTTGTGTTCAGTTAAAACAACCTGGAAAGGGAAGGAAAGGCAAGAGATTCAGGTAAGGAAAGCGAGGACTCTCTGGAGAGACAGGCAGAAAGGGAAGGAGGCAAAGGAAGCAGGGAGAAAGACCTTCATCAGTTTTAAGGTGTGCAGAAACTTCTCTTGTCCCCTTTCTGGTTGGTATTTCCATTTTCGTGATTCATTTGTTTATAAAGTCTTTCAAAATAACAATAGTAATGGATGCTTGTTGTAATAAGTCAAACAAGACTTCAATGTGTAAAGAAGAGAATAATAATAGCCTTAAGATGGGAGAGGAGGCGACGGAAACGTTCATAGAATTTCTGAGATGGTTAGAACATTGTTCCTTCCTCTTCATTTTCTGCGTCCTTCCCTTGACCAGAGGGTTGATTGGATGCCAGAATCGTGAATTTTACCGTGTTGGGTGTTGGGTATTTTTGTATTCCCATAAATATTCTTGAGGTTTATTCTGGAATGCACTTAAGTTACTTAGAAAGAGTTGGATTATTTCAGGTTTGCTTTTAAGCGTGTTAGGCAGGACCAGAGCAGACCTGAGGATTAAATTTTTCCCCTCTACTGAGGTGATACCCTCCTGAGTCCTCTTCTGGGTACCTTGTAAATTACAAGGCTTACCATCCTGACTGGTGGAGACAAATTGTTCCAGGCCTTATGAGAACTCCAAGGAATGTACCCTCTGCTCCTTTTAGGTGGCTCTTTTCCTGACGTCCAGTACTTTCCTTACAGGCATGTATTGATCAGTACCCCGCTGAAGAGTCAAGGAGATCCTCTGGAGATCCAGATTGATCTGTCTCTCTCTCTCTATCTCCCTCTCTCTCCGGCTCTCTTCTTTCTGGTACTCTGTCCTGCTACCTCTAGCCACCAGGACTTCCCTGGACTTCCAGCTCTCTTCTCAACTCAGGGAGACCACTTGGCTCTACCTGGGTTCCTCCTCCCTAGTCTGGAAACTCTGTCCAGGCAGCAATCTGGGGCAATCATAAGGCTCACCTCATCTGTTTCCCCTCTCTCCAGGATCCCTGTCCTTTACTACCTGATATCCGCGTATGAAACCCATTGTTTCTAGACTTTGTGTGTTTAGTTTTTCCAGGCAAGAGGGTAAATCTAGTCCCTGTTAAGCCATTTTAGCTGGACTTTGCCAGGAAATTGTACTTGATCTAAGCTAAGCTACTTACGTTCCCTTTCCTGGAATCGAGAGTCTGCCATGTGGACAGGAAGCCACAAGAAGCTAGCGTACAGGAAAGAGAAAAATGAAGCAGAGAGGAGCTGCAAAGGAGGGTGGAAAGAGCACTGATAGCTCTGCAATTCTTATTCAAGTCCTTTCCTGAGACCCATGGCACTCCTATCATTGGGTTTTTTGAGCCATCCCTCATTCCTTAGAGTCAAATCTCCTTTGCTGGCTGAAGTGCTTTCAAGTTGGATTCTGCTACTTGCAGCAAAAGGGTGCTAACTCATACAGCACATCGTCAGGCAAAGCTGAGGGGAGAATGCAGTTGAAAGGGAAAAACTGAAGCTCTTTAGTCAATGGAGCATGTTCCCTTGGAAGAGGAAGAAACAGGCAGCACAAGTAGACTTTTCTTCCTGTTGTGCAAGAGGAGAAGAGAATTTGAGATGAGGAGGAGGGTAGTTCTTCTGGACAACGATATTGGTCTTCTCAAAAAATATACAAAAGTCTTGCATGGAGCATGAAACAACAAGGTGGAACTGGAGTGCTTGAAGAGAATGGAAAAGGCTGAGAGTAAGCACTGTGGGGAACGTGCCTGGGTGACAGCAGAGTGGAGCAACAGGATCGGGTGCAGCACTGAGGACCCACTTATTGTTAGAAATCATAGCTTTCTAGGGGAACATTGTTGGTTCATGTGATTTTCTCAAACAATGAATGTTCCATAGTCCAGGAACAGGGGCAGAGAAATAAACAGCAAGATTTGTCAGGATGATTCTCTGGGGCTGTGCTCTGGCCCATTACTGCCTCAGCAATCATGGCAGCACCTTAGCTCTTTCCTACCCTCAAATACACACAAAAACATACACAGAGAAAGGCATGCTCACAGCTGCTGGGCTCTACCAAGCTTGGAGCACCTTGAGACCACTGAAGTTCAAGCAAACAAAGGAGCCTTTTAACACATGAGGCTTAAGGGCAGTGTTAAGACTGACTTTCAGCAATACCAGTTCGGAAGATGCCCATCATTTGCTTGACTTGCCTGCTGTGTGGCCCCGTGTGACCCAGTCCCTAGCTCTCTGCCTCCAGGCAGGAGGAGTTCAGCAGGGAATGGGGAGGGGGCTCGCCCCACAGCAAAAGGTAGACATAAATTATATCTTTTAGGGGGCCAGCCCCATGGCAGAGTGGTTAAGTTCGCGCGCTCCGCTTCAGAGGCCCGGGGTTTCGCCGGTTCGGATCCTGGGCGCGGACATGGCACTGCTCATCAGGCCATGGTGAGGCGGTGTCCCACATGCCACAACTAGAAGGACCCACAACTAAAATATACAACTATATACTCGGGGGATCTGGGGAGTATAAAAAGCAGAAAAAAAAAAGATTGGCAACAGTTGTTAGCTCAGGTGCCAATCTTTAGAAAAAAAATTATATCTTTTATTTTCTTATGTCTCACTGGTTCTCAACAAAAGTAGTACTCCTATTTTGGAAATAAGGGGACATTTTTAGTTGTCGTGATGACTGAGTACCCTATGGCATTGAGGCTTGTGGGCCAGGGATGCTAGACATGCTGACATCCTTTAACACATACAGAAAAATGAAGGACTGTCTGTGCCTTTCAAATGTTCCACAGGACGTTCATGTAAATGAAAAACGTATTTATAATTATCTGCACCTGGCACCTGTTCCTGTGGTAAAAAAACAGGTACAACGGGTCTCTTGAATTTCCCAGGAATGTAACTACCATGTAAATTGAAGGAAGATTGTTCTTTGTTTTGTTTGGAACTTTACCAAGAGTTTTTCACTCTTTCAGAAAATCATGTACCAATGGTAATCTTGCTCGAGGCTATATTTGAGTTGCCAATACTGCACACGGTCTATGCCAGCCTGTGTTTGTACTGTTACTCCATAGTGATTGATAGCTAGTGCATGCACAGTATTGGTGTAAATCTTATGTCTTTTGGTATAGTTGTGCCTGAGCCTTTAGACGTGGAAATACAGATTTTATTGTAAGTTACATTCCATTCATTTCTTCTTTATATTACAGTAAAGGCATTATATATAGTGGATTAGTTTGCTAGGGCCACTATGACACAATACCATAGACTGGGAAACTTAAACAACAGAGATTTATTTTCTCACAGTTGTGGAGGTTAGAAGTCTGAGACCAAGATGTCAGGAGGGTTGGTTTCCTCCGAGTACCGTTCCAGACCTCTCTTCTTAACTTATAGATGGCTGTCTTTACACTGTCTTTCCTCTGAATGTGTCTGTGTCCAAATTTTGTCCTCTTATAAGGGCACCAGTCATATTGGATTAGGTCCCACCCTAATGACCTCATTTAACTTAGTTACGTCTCTAAAGACTCTATCTCCAAATATGATCACATTCTGAGGTACTGGGGATCAGGACTTCATCACATGAATTGGGGGGTAGGAGATAAAATTCATCCCATACAATTAGGTATGTAGACCCATCATATATGAATTTTATTTCAAAATGGTAAAGGGAGAATTATAGAAACATTTCTTATAAAATGAGGGACAGAGTCTGATAGTGTTGAGAGCTGCTGATATAATTTATCAGTAGGACACTGCAAATGTTATGTCTCATAGCTGAGTGCTGCTACTTACTTCTAATCTCCAGTCCAACAGGGTTCACCCAGAATTGGCATGATAGAACAAATGGGGGGAGATTAGGAACAAGAAGTATCTGGCTATTGGGTAAAAGCAAGATAAAGGTTCAAATGAAGCTGACTTGGCTATAGAAATAATGAAGAGGCCAGATGAGTGCTTTGCTCAGAAGCCTTCAAGAGATCCTTATTTCCAAACCTTCTGTAATCAGTGCCATTCTACTTTTCCCACATTGTTGCTCTCTTGATCATCTCTGACCTGCTCCGCTGCTCTGGCAAATCAGTCATCTTCCTTCCCCAGAAACATCTTCACGTTATGTTTTTCTATCCCAGAAATACCATGACTTTCTTCTTTCTCTCCAAATCATTGTCAATTTTCAAAGCCCAGCTACAGAATTTTCTCATCATATAGCTTCCCAAAACTGATAGAACTGAGCACTTACTGGGTAGACCAGAATTTGAATGGACATACATGAAGAGGCCGTGAAGAAACAGGGGTCATGAGAAAGCTGAAATTATGGTTTACAAGCAATAAGGCAGCAGAACATGTGCATAAACACATGGAAAACCAGAAAGAGTAAAATGATTTGTTGGCAGTAAAAGAAAGTGAGAAGCAGAGGGGAGAGTTGCTGAATGAGCATAATGGCGGTGGTGGGGAGGGGGGGTGTTGGTGAGCTCTTGCTGCTGAAAGGGTTAATAACAAACCCTGTCCCTAGAGCTGTGCCGTATCCCTCAGGTACCAGTCTCCATGAGAGCTGGATATTTCTGGATTCCTGTGAGTGCCCCATAGTTGGAATGGAATTCCTCCTTAATATATTGCACCTTATAACCATCATTTACTTTTTGGGAACACATAGCTAAGGTCACATAACCTCATCCTCTACAACTTCCAAACCACCTCATGAGTATAATGGATATTTGTTGCTGCCTACCAGGATCCATTCCTCCCTTACTCCTTTCCAAGGTTATCCATATATTAGTTTCTCCATACAGGCCCTGAGCTTCAGAGGTGTTTGACCCTACCCCAGCACCAGAGACAGCCCCTGATTGGTTAGCTGCAATCATTGGTTCAAGGGCTAAGCATATGACCTAAGCATGTCAAATCAGGTGAGTTTCAAATTCTTGCTTGAAGCTATCTGTCTCCTCCTGGATGTAGAGGAAAGCACAGGCCTGGATCAGCTGACAGTCAGCCATCTTAGAACCACAATGAGAGTCTGCCTTGTGATGAAGAGAACACTGCAGATGGCAGAGCTGAGAGGCAGAAAGAAACTGGGCTCTTTTCTCACATTGAGTCCCTGGGTCAGCCAAACCCATGTGGTTTTGGTTACATGAGACAATTAATTGCCTTTATTGTTTAAACCTCTGAGTTGGGTTTTCTGTTACTTACAACTGGACATATCCTAACAAATGCTGTGCCCCTTTGACATTCCTTCATGGATAAGCTACAGGAAGAAGAGGAACATTATACCATTTGGGGCAATTAGCAAGTACCCTTGCTCTCTGGCTCTCGGGTGGTTTAGAGGGTGGGAGCAGGAAGTACTATGCCAAGGCTAACGATTCCTGTATTATAAGGCCTGGTTTGGGAGCTTTAACTGGGAGTCCAGTAACTTGTTTCACTGAAGCTTCCACTGCAATTGACTACAGTGAACAGCGGTGTCTTTAATAAAACATGCATTAGATTAAAAGCCATGTGACTAATTTTATAGTTGGCACACAGAAGTCAGCAACAGCAGCATTATCAGAGAGCAGGCTGTCGAGCATCGTTACTATGCACAGTGGCAATGGGGAATGCCTGCAAACCCCAGATACACTAGGGGAGAGCAGCAACATAGTTTAGGAATTTATCCAACACTCATTGTCCTTATTCCCATGTGTGGCTTGACAATACCCCCTCATCACCAGAGAAAAGCAGAGTGGCTCATGGCTTTTGGCCCAGTGGACATGGCTGATTTACATCCTTCTCCTTTGGGATAAGCATCACCATGTCGAAATGTTCGAAGAGGGACTGGCCCTGTGGGCAAGTGGTTAAGTTCCTGTGCTCTGCTTCAGCAGCCCACGGTTTCGCTGGTTCAGATCCTGGGCGCAGACCTAGCACGGCTCATCAGGCCGTGCTGTGGCAGCGTCCCACATAGCTCAACTAGAAGGACCTACAGCTAGAATATACAACTCTGTACTGGGGGACTCTGGGGAGAAGAAGAAGAAGAAGAAGAAAAAAGAAAAAGATTGGCAACAGGTGTTAGCTCAGGTGCCAATCTTGAAAAAAAATAAAAAATAATTTTAAAAAAGATGTTTGAAGAGTTTGTGCCCTCACATGAAAAATATGACAGAACCATTGAAGAGTTGGGGGACCCAGCCAGTGACTGTGAAGACAAACAGCACTTCATCAGGAAGTGGAGGCTGTCACCAATAAATGACACGAGTGTTCCATTGAAAGCACATCCCACCGTGTAACATTCATGACTTGAGCTGAGAGAAGACTCTTTCTCAGCTCTTAGGGGCCTCGATCTTCCTTTGGTCCAGGGGGTGGGGCAGAAATGAGACAAGGCTACTGTATCATAACAGCCCGGTCACTGATTTCTGACCCTCTCCTTTCCCTGGAACTCTCAAGATGCAAGCAGAGGGAAAAGAGTCTCTTCCCGATTTGAGGAAGCAGTGTGATTAGCGTTTCATTTGTCAATATGTTATTTTCTAACTGTAAGGGATTTTCTTTTATTACAGTAACCTGTCTTTAATAATTATAACCTATTTTAAACAGGCACTGTTTAAGCTGCCCTCCTCCTCCAAGAAAAAGAAGAAGGCTCTCATTCATTAAGCATTTACTAGGAATCAGGTATTATCATAAAGAGTGACTCATCATTCCCCCTTCTCCCAGGTTAATGTGGAACTTGTCGTTTGTGTCTTGGGGTCTGGTATAAGGATGGTAGAGGCACTGTCCAGATCAAAGCTGTTAAGTATGGTGAGAATGGGTGTCAAGGGGCAGGTGGGTCCCAGAGAGTGGTAGAAGGGGGTAGCCTAATATATCTAGATCTTTAGCTTTTGTTCACGGAACCAGTAATTCTCAAGGACAAAACTGATAGTCAATCTACCAAGGTTCTGTTTGATACGTATGGCTGGAGAAACCGATCTAAACCAATATTTATTCAAAGATTCTGCCTCTCTCTCTGCTAGATTACATGTCCATCTGGGAATCAAGGACTGGGGATGGGTTCTGCTGGTCTGAAAGTTTGGGTACCTCTTGGAGGAATGCTTTGCCAGGAGAAATGATCATGTTTTCTATACATGGGGACCTGAGACTGCCTTCTGGCCATCTCAGATTCTTCATGCCTCATGGGGAACATTCTTTCCTTCCTTTCCTCCTGGAATGAAGTGTCCATGTTCTTAACTTTGGTGGTAATTTCAAGTGCTGCTGACAATATTCAAATGTCTGCAGGGGTCTCACAGGTCAATCCTAAGCCGGACCACTGCACCAGTACTGGCTATGGTGACAGCAGTGACAGCAACAGCTTTGTGGAGGTGGCACGGGGGTCCTTGGTAGAAGCAAAGGGCCACTGTGGCAGCGTAGGTGGCCTTATACGGCTCCACGGCCTTCAGGGGCAGGAGAGATCTCTGAGTTGATGAAGGCTAAGGGGGCTTATGCATTTACAAAAGTTAGCTGCCCTCTTAATTTACCTATAAATAAATGCGGGTAATTGGGAAGGTGGAAAGTGACTGGAAATGCTGAAATGGTGAGCGGAGCTGAAGCAAAGAAATGCTTTTAATAAGTGTTTATATGATATTATTTTACTCCTATAATGGTGCAGCCTGGAGAAACACAGGCTGAGTAATTTTTAAGCCTAGACCCCTTTTAGTGACTACCATGTTGGAGAGAAAAAGCATAAAATCTTTTACCATACCTATATAAGATTTTCCGGTGAAAGAATTATCTAGGAAAAAAAAAGTTACTAAGTTCTGTGATTGATTTATTTTATACACTTTTGAAAATTTGATCGCTTCTTCTCATATTTTACCAGGAAACAAAACCTAAGAATCCTTAGATTTTTTATTTAGAAAAAATAAATGTTTAAGCATGTAATATATCACTTATGTTACTTATGTGATGGCAGTCTTATTATATTATATCATTATAACTGATATAAATTGACAACACTCAGGTGAAGAATCGTTTCTTAAGATCAAATGAAATCTGATGCAAACACCAGTCTAACTGGCAGCAAATTTAATCTCAGTTATATTTTGGGAAGCCTTTTCCTCTTCCCTGGTAATGCAAATGCCCTGGAGAAATTATGCAATTTCAAGCAATTTGTGGGTACCAAGAGTGGGCTGGTGGGAACAGTCTGCCCCAGATGCAGGCAATAGGGGGATGCATTTTTGTAGGTAATTAAGATCAATAATAATGCTGATTAAAAAGTTGCTCTGCTTTTTATTATCACCACGCAATGGCAAATTTTAAAGAGTCAGTGATAGATACTCCATTATGACAAAAAAATCTTTGTGGGTATAAATTCTAAACAATGCTATGAATACTGTTGAGTTTTGATAATATATATTAAACTACAAATTAGTGCTTTTTATTACTTACCCTTCAATAGATATTTCATTCTACATGGACTTCAATTAGAATAACCTTCAGTTCTTCCCCACTCCCAACCCCCCCTGCCGTGGATTGATCAATCACGCACATTTGTTTAGCAATAAATTCCTAAAGATTAGGAATCATTTGAGTGAATTGTTGTGGTGCTACATATCCCTGCATTTAAACAGTAGAGTCAATTCAAAAGAAGCAAAGACAACACGCTGATTATACAGATGAAGAGACAGAACTTTGGTTACTGCAATTCTCCCATTCTGTATGACAACTTGGAATTTTTCCTTGTGTTTAAAATTTAAAACAGTGAATCAGAGTGCAAGCCACGATGCCTAGTATTTTTGTCCAGTTAGTGCTTTTCAGGTCCTTTGTGAAGTATCCCACTGAGTTTGCATAAGAACTTTTAAATTGAAATTTTATATTTTAATTAACTTTTAAAACTAAGGAATGAGTCAAGAAAATAGTTATTATTATGTGATTAATTCTTTAAAAAATTTGGCTTATGGAGGTAAGGATGTCGACACGCTGAGGCAGCGTCCCACATGCCACAACTAGAAGAACCCACAACAAAGAATACACAACTATGTACCGGGGGGCTTTGGGGAGAAAAAGGAAAAAATAAAATCTTTAAAAAAAAAAAAAGAAAAAGAAAAGTGATTGGCTCCTGGTGTGAATGTGCTAGCTGCGCCCCGCTGTGGTGTTCTACCCAGTATAGGTGCCACTGCTCTTGGCAGTAGTCTGTTTAAAGGTGATGGGTCTGCCCAACAGTCCCTGGGAACAGTCTCCTTGGCTCCTGCGCATTCGTGTTCTGCCCATTAATAAAATAGCCACTTTCTGCCTAGTGGGGCCCATTGGTAACTGCCATCCTCACCTTATTCCTGTGTTGTGTCAGGCCACTCCCCTTCCTCTCAAACCTTAATACCCCCCTCTCTCTGAATAATTCTGCTTTTTGCTTAGGTTTTTGAAAACAGAATTCTTATAACATAGCAGCCCTGGGGCAGAGAAAGCTCAACTTTACTTTTATCGTTTATATCATTAGAAGGAGATGGGTCAGGATGGGGACAGTGAACTTGGAGTAATACATCTCATTGTTTTGAGACTGTAGAAACATGAAACAGCTAATTTTTCTCTCGGGTTATCTAGCCGCACTAGTCAAGAGTACTGTGGAATCATATCTAAGCAGCAATTCTTGTGTGGATTATCAATTTAAAGAAGTAAAAAACTATTGCATTTGTAGTGCTCTTAAATCACACAAGCTTAGAAATATTACATTCCACTCAAGTTACTGCGTTTGTTAATTACAATTTGGCTTCATTTTTCTAGGATATGGCAATGTTTATTACTGATTACATTATTGTTCTGTAGTCTTGTCAGTATAATGTGTTATTGTGTATAGTGCGGGTGACGGTGTTTCTTTGAAGATGACAAAAAATCATGTTTTTATGAGATAGAATTCCTCGATTAAACCATGAAGTGTTAACTGAACACTCAATTGTGCATAATGTTACATGAGGGGTTTAACTCACCCTACAGCTTGTTGGGGATTCTGTTTCAGAATGTTCTCTTCTCAGCACTGCCTCTGTTTTCCTGTGGAACACTGTGGCTATTCAGGCTAGATGGCTAATTTTTCTGACGTGCATATAGAAAACAACAAGTTACTAATCCTCAGATGTTATCCATGGACGTTCTCTTAGGTCTGCTACACTCAGCAAGAGAAGAAAATCTCCCTTTAATGTTAGGACTGAGAGCCCTGGGTGGATACCTCAAACAGCCAAGGTACTAAGTCTCTGACACCAGCTTGTGCCAAATTAATCATTACAACCAAATTATTCTCCTTACTGACTACACCACCCATTCCTGAACCATTGTCTGGTTTTCTTTGCATCCTCTGTGTAATCTCCTGTTTAGCCCATAATAAGTTTTGTGAAAAGCTTATTCTCTTTAGTTCTCTTTCTCTGCCTTTCCTTTTACCCCTTGCTAAATGAATGAAGGAACAAATGAATTAGTTCTTTTCTGCTGCAAGCCAGTTCTCTGTTCCACAGCCACAAGGCAGAACCTGCCAACACATAGTCCCTGAATTTTTGTGTTTTACATTTTAGTATAGTGAGTACCTATAGTCCGCCAACCTTAAAATCAAATTCCTGGGAAGGTGAAAGGTTCAGCCTTGGTCTAATCTCTTTAGTTTGGGTAGAATCACTGAATTACGCTGTGGCCCTTGGCTATAATGACATGACTGTGGGTAGGGGTGGGGAAGTAGTGAGCAATTTCTCCAAAGGAGGCTCAGGGCAGAAATTCCCACAGGTTTTTACTGCTCCTTACATCTCTCTTCTTCATAATCATGGTCCTGACCCAGTTTGGCCTGTCCCACATTTGATACAGCAATTCTCCTGATGACCATCCTGGGTCATGTTAGTTCACTGTCTCTCTGCCAATTATCTTGACTGCTCAGGCATGAGGCTGCTCAACAGACACTGTCTTCTCTACCTCCCCTCCTCTACAGGCTGGGCTCCCTACTCCTCAGCTCCTATAGCAATAACTGAGGTCAGTTCACTTCCAACCCTTTCATTCCTACTCCAGCTGTAGCTAACTCCTTGTATTCCAACAGTGCCTTTCTGATTCCACCTGCCCTTGTCAGAAACTAGTGAAGCTCCCTTTTGAACTGAAGGAGCACAGAGGCTTGATCCTGGAACTGCTAATTAAAACTCAAATTCCATTTTTTCACAGAAACAGTTTTTGTCAGAGTTGCAATAATGGTTAAGTACAGTACCTCTGGTGCATTTTGTATCAAATAGGCTTTTTGTAGGCCGACATGAAAGCCCAACTACAATTTATAACATCAACTATGAAATATTTGTTCTTGTAGATTCAATTATTGTCTTAGGAATAGAATTTTCTGGGGAACAAACCTCATTTATAAATTAGAAATCCTTTGAAACTCCATATCTAGTCTGGGCCATGTGCTCTAGCCTATGCCAAAAGCACCATTGTGAGACTCCATGTTCAGAACAAAGGTTCAAAATAAGGATATCAAAGCAAGGCACAAATAGATAGTACCACATATCTCAGGATTTATTAAAGAGGCATGGATGCTGGAACTTGGGGTGTATATGAGGAAAGGATTGCAGTTGGAAGAAGGAGTGAGGCCAGGGCCTGGCAGTAGATGCTCCTAGTCAGGCAGGGCAAATACTGGGGCAGGGGAGATCCAGGAAGGTACTGGGAAATGGTCACAGTTGGTCACAGACCAGGGAGAATATAGGAAGCCCCCAATAGGTGGAGAACTGAGTGGTGGTGAAGCTGTGGCAGGTGATGATAGCTGGAATGTACAGTTGTTATTATTAAGGCATTTTTCCCAGGCTGGGGTTAAGACTGGGGACTCTGAGCAGGATCTTGAGAATGAAACAGGACCTCCAACTGGTGCCAGTGAGAAGCCTGGTCCTTGGAACTAAAATGCATCAGAAGAGGAAAGGAGAATGTATTGGGGGGAAGAGATGTTTACTGAGGCACAAGAGCCCCTTTATCAGAATGCAGCATCAGGGGAGGAGAGGTGGTGAGCTGCAGATGAGGGCCCCAGAGAGAAGCCCAGATGCTAGCGCTGAATCTCCACATTCTGGGCCCACCCTGCACCTGCACTAAACTGGTCCCCTGAGCACAAGGAATGATTGGCAGGTCTTCTTTATTCCTAGTACACTGCCAAGACCCAAGCACGAGGCATCCTGCTTGCCTCTCCATTGCCTAGCAACAGCTACCTCCTTGATTGCCACAGCTATCATAGTTTTTCTGTAGCTGTCTACTCTGAAACTGGGTACATGGGGCCTACAAGGAATAAAAGAAAGACCTGGTTGTTCAACCAAATACAAGCTCACCTGCAAGTATAAGCTCAGAGTAGAGGGAGAAACAAATCTTTATTACATGCTAAACCCAAATATGGAGCAAGGGAGAGAGAGGGAAGGGAAAAAGGAAATTCTACTAATTCTGTAAATCCAAGAACTATGAGAAACAAAGAGAGGGAGAGAGAGAGAAAGAGAGAAATAAAGTAAAATGCCAAATCAAGTTATTTTAAGTATTAGAAGATGTGTTTTAAATGTATTTTAAAATAAAATTTATTCATCAATCATTCTCCCTCTAGTATGGAAATTTTTTAATTCTGCCCAACACAAAGAAGAGCATGTAGCTTGCCATTCAAAAAGTCTAAAACTTCGCAGATTAAAATGGTTGTAGATGTTTCTCAAGAATTGCAGTAATTAAATGCTAACATTTAAAACTGTTGGGAAATTCTGCTCTCTGCAAGGTAGAATGAAGACGGAGTCATCAATCAGATGACATAATGCCACAGACAGTTTTGGGAAGTCGAGGGTAGAGATATGAAGGTTCTATTCCCACCTGAAGGATCATCGGACGGAAAACATTCTACCTCCAGAGGTCAAGTTTGAATCTGGAGGCATCATGCTTAGGAGGAGAACAGTGAGTTGAAAGAGTCTATGTATCTGACCATTAAACTTCTTAAACTATGTATTACCAGCCATAGCCTGTTGGAAAATACGCCTGTGCATATTCTTTAATTATTAGGTATCACTGACACTCCCACCTAAATCAACATTCTCATGCAAGTAAAAAATGAACATAGTTCTTTTGGTCTTTGTGGGTTTTTAAAAAATCATTTTTGTTTAGACAGAGAAATTTTTACTGTTTCACTCATCACTTATTTATTCAATGAGGTATACCTAAAAATAAATCCTTCAGGGCATAATATGGCTGGTGCGGTAAAAGCTGCAGTGGGAGAGAGAGGACAGGAGAAGAGAAGGGGAGGGGAGGGAAGGAATGCTCAAAACGTGGGAAGGGATGAGGAAGAGAGGGTCAGTGGTACCCTGGCTCTCGCGTCCTCTGGGCGGTGGTGGCTGCAGATCTATGTCTGAGAAAATTACGGTTATTACCACCCCTTGAAGGTTATATTTCCTTCTTGCAGGAGAAGTTATGGCCTGGTTTCTTTTTTAAACTTCAAACTATTTTCTCAAGAACTCACTAAAGATTTTTTCTCCCTGAGGGATCACCTAAGGATGTAGCCAGTTTAGTCAAAGATCTTAAGAAGGGTTGGTCAGTTTACCTCAGCACAGAATCCTTGCTCTCTCCCTTTAAAAACTGTAATTCAAAAAAACCCCAGCAATGTCAAGTAAAATACTATATCTGGATCTTTTCTTTTAAATTAATTTTTATTCTTTACCTAAGTAATGTATAGGAATACTTAAAAATTCAAATAGTACTAAAAGGCTTATAACGAAAACAAGTAGTCCTTGAATGGATTCCTTCCTACCTGTGCCACCCCCACCCTAATACAATCCCACTTCCTGGAGGCATTCACTTAGAATTGGATTAACTGTTAATTTTCATACTTTTTGATACTTTTCTTTATATTTAAAAGTAATATATTTGCTATTTATTGATTTATTCATTTTAGATGTTATCTATTATTTAGTTGATGGCATAGAAGATTTAGCTTTTTAAAAATATATTTCTCCTCTCCTTCTTCCCTTCCCAGTATAGTTATATCACTTTATTTAGTCTGCTGTTACGTTGTAATAATAATATTATATATAATTATATTATAATTAATAATATTTATTATAGTCGTTGATTACTGAGGCAAATCATCTAAGATGATTATGTGTCCCTTCTTGTACAATGTTTTGTTCTCCTTGAAGTTCTTTTCTCCTTCCTTGTATGAGCCTCTTCCATTATCTCCAGGCACCAGATGTGTGTGTGTGTGTGTATGTCTTGGTCTCTCTCTTTCATATGAGAACATTCCTTAAACGTCTGGTGATCTTTGACTCTGTCTAGACTGAAGAGTCTAAACGTGAAGTACTGGAAATCTGAAGTGAAGCTCTGTGAATTGTGTGGGCTCACCAAATTTGTATTGGGAACCACTAAATGTCATTTGTGGAAGTCTTTTTTCTCCTGGGGCATTCCGTTTTTCCAGAAAAAAATCCACTAATTTCCTGTTTGTGTGTGTGTCCGTGTGTGTGTGTGTGTGTATGTGTATGTGTATGTGTGATCCTAGCTGCCAGCATTCAGGGGAGTGGACTGGGTTAAGGAGGCTAGATATCCCACCATTTGGTGTGCAGATTGTCACCTAATTAGTGATTTTTTAGACCCATGCCTCTCTTCCAGGTCAGGGGGACGTGAGTCCTGTGCCAGCTTGTGATGGGCTCCCAGGTGCCTGTGCCTCCAGTGAGTGCCGTGCGGTCTGAGGGGCAAGTGTCTCCCTTCTTCTGGTTGGTAGCCCCTCTGCAGACCCTGGGTTATAGCTTCTTCAGCTTCCTCTCCGATCCTCCATGCACTTTCCATCAAAATGAGCATGTTTCATGGCGAGTCCTATATAACGAACTAATCATGAATGAAAAACACAATCCCAGAGCCATTGAAATAACACACTTTAAATGGGTAAATTGTATGGTCTGTGAATATCTCAATAAAGCTGTAAAAAAGAATGATTCTTATGTCAAAAAATTGTGGAAAACAAGTGAACTATTTTTCTAATGAAATAAATTGGAAAGGTCTATATGTGTGTATAAAATATTTTGATTTCCCTTTCATATTGGAGATGCAAAATAAGATACTAAAAAGACTACAAAGAACAATTGATTTGACAGCAATAAATAAAATAATGCAAGTAATAGAAACTGTCAAATTTGAACTTACTTCATAATTGATATGTAAAGTGTATTAAAATCTGAAAAATAATATGGACACATACAGTAATGAAAATCACTTTCCGTAAATGTTTCATTGTTTTGTGGAAGTTATTCTCATAGGAATAATTCCCAAAGAAATTAAAGATCGAAACAAAACAAAAACCCAACAAATGGAAAAACATAAAAGTCAACTTCTATAATGAGTGGTGTTGGTGATATACATACACATTGGAAATAAAAGACACTGCCACATTTAAATTCTTTTTTTTCTAATTATTTTATTGAGGTCATAATGGTTTATAACAATCTGTAATTTCAGGTGTACATTATTATTTGTCAGTTTCTGTACAGACTGCGTTGTGCTCACCACCAATAGTATAACTTTAATCTGTCACCATATATATGTACCCCTTTACCCCTTTTGCCCACCATCCACTTCCTTTCCCCCTGGTAACCATTAATTTGTTCTCTTTATCCGTGTGTTTGTTTATCTTCCACATATGAATGAAATCATGCAGTGTTTGTCTTTCTCTGTCTGGCTTATTTTGCTTAATATAATACCTCAAGGTCCATCCATGTTGTTGCAAATGGGATGATTTTGTCTTTATTATGGTTCAGTAGTATTCCATTGGATATATTTACCACATCTTCTTTATCCATTCATCAGTTGATGGGCACGTGGGTTGCTTCCACACCTTGGCTATTGTGAATAATGTTGCTGTGAACATAGTGGGGCGTAAATCTCTTTGAATTTTTTATTTCAAGTTCTTTGGATAAATACTCAGTAGTGGGATAGCTGGATCGTATAGTATTTCTATTTTTAATTTTTTGAGAAGTCTCCATGCTGTTTTCCATAGTGGCTGTGCCAGTTTGCATTCCCACCAGCAGTAGGAGCGTTCCCCTTTCTTCACATCCTCCCTCACGTTGGTTTTTTTTTGTTTTGTTAATTATAGTCGTTCTGACAGGTGTAAGGTATCATCTCATGTAGTTTTGATTTTCATTTCCCTAATAATTAGTGATGTTGAACATCTTTTCATGCCTGTTGGCCATCTGTATATCTTCTTTGGAAAAATGTCTGTTCATATCTTCTACCTATTTTTTGATTGGGTTGGTTGTTTTGTTGGTGTTGAGTTGTACAAGATCCTAATATATTCTGGAAGTTAAACCCTTGTCAGATATAGGATTTGGAAATATTTTTCCTCAGTTGGTCGGTTGTCTTTTTGTTTTGTTTCTGGTTTCCTTTGCCTTGCCTTTAGTCTGATGTAGTCCCATTTGTTTATTTTTTCTTTTGGTTCCCTTGCCTGAGTAGACATGGTATTCCAAGAGATGCTGCTGAGTCAAAGAGTGTATTGCCTATATATGAGTTTTAGGCATTTTTATGATTTCAAGTCTTTAATCCATTTTGAGTTAATTTTTGTGTATGGTGTAAGAGAATGGTCTACTTTCATTCTTTTGCCTGTGGCTGTCTAGTTTTCCCAATATCTATTAATTGAAGAAACTTTCCTTTTTCCATTGTATGTTCTTGGCTCCTTTGTTAAAGATTAGCTCTCTGTAGATGTGTGGTTTTATTTCTTGGCTTTCAGTTCTATTCCATTGATCTGTGTGTCTGTTTTTATGCCAGTACCATGCTGTTTTGATTTCTATAGTTTGTAGTATATTTTGAAGTACGAGATTGTGATGCCTCCATTTGTTGTTTTTTTCTCAGGATTGGTTTGGTTATTTGGGTTCTTTTGTTGTTCCCTGTAAATTTTAGAATTCTTAATTCAATCTACGTGAAGAATGTCATTGGGATTCTGATTGGGATTTCATTAAATCTGTAGATTGCTTTAGATAGTATGAACATTTTAATTATGTTTATTCTTCTAATCCATGAGCATGGAATATATTTCCATTTCTTTATGCCATCTTTGATTTCTTTCAATAATGTCTTACAGTTTTCTGTGTATCAATCTTTCACCTCCTTGGTTAAATTTATTGCTAGATATTTTATTCTTCATCTCGTGATTGTAA
Organism: Equus caballus; assembly: GCF_041296265.1. Lineage (NCBI taxonomy): Eukaryota > Metazoa > Chordata > Mammalia > Perissodactyla > Equidae > Equus > Equus caballus. Next base: position 23,330,714 of record NC_091704.1, read on the forward strand.
GTGGGATTGTATTCTTGACTTCTCTTTCTGCTAGTTATAAGTGTACAGAAATGCAACTGATTTTTGTAAGTTGAATTTGTACCCTGAAACTTTGCTACAGTTGTTGATTATTTCTAATAGTTTTCTGGTGGATTCTTTAGGATTTTCTATATATAGGATCATGGCATCCACAAACAGTGAGAGTTTTGCTTCTTCCTTGCCAATTTGGATTCCTTTTATTTCTTTTCCTTGCCTAATTGCTCTGGCCCAAACGTCCAGTGCTATGTTGAATAAGACTGGTAAGAGTGGGCACCCTTGTCTTGTTCCTATTCTCAGAGAGATGGCTTTCAGTTTTTCCCTATTGAATATGATGTTGGCCATGGATTTGTCACATATGACCTTTATTGCATTGAGGTACTTTCCTTCTATACCCATTTTCTTGAGAGTTTTTGTCATAAATGGATGTTGGATCTTGTCAAATGCTTTCTCAGCATCTGTTGAGATGATCATGTGGTTTTTATGCTTCATTTTGTTAATGTGATGTATCACATTGATTGATTTATAGATGTTGAACTATCCCTGCGTCCCTAGTCTAAATCCCACTTGATCATGGTGTATGATCCTTTTAATGTATTGCTGTATTCAGTTTGCCAATATTTTGTTGAGGATTTTTGTGTCTATGTTCACTACAAATATTGGCTTGTAATTTTCCTTCTTTGTGGTGTTCTTGTCTGGTTTGGGGATCACAGTGATGTTGGCCTCACAGAATGGGTTAGGAAGTGTTTCATCTTCTTCAATTTTTTGGAATACTTTGAGACTGATAGGTATTAAATCTTCTTTGAATGTTTGGTAGAATTCTCCAGAGAAGCCATCTGGTCCTGGACTTTTGTTTTTGGGAGATTTTTGATTACTGTTGCAATCTCTTTACTTGCTATTGCTCTATTCAGATTCTCTACTTCTTCTTGATTCAGTTTTGGGAGGTTCTATGAGTCTAAGAAGTTATCCATTACTTCTAACTTATCCAATTTGTTAGCATATAGTTTTTCATACTTTTCTCTTTTAATTCTTGGTATTTCTGTGGTATCCATTGTAATTTCTCCTCTTTCATTTCTAGTTTTATTTATTTGAGCCTTCTCTCTTTTTTTCTTAGTGAGTCTGGCTAAGGGTTTGTCAATTTTGTTTATCTTCTCAAAGAACCAGCTCTTAGTTTCATTGATCCTTTCTACTGCTCTTTTGGTCTCTATTTCATTTATTTCTGCTCTAATTTTTATTATTTCCCTCCTTCATCTGACTTTGGACTCTGTTTGTTCTTCTTTTTCTAGTTCTGTTAGGTTACTTTTTGAGATTGCTCTTGTTTGTTGAGGTAGGCCTGTATTGCTATGAATTTCCCTCTTATAACTGCTTTTGCTGCATCCCATATGAGTTGCTGTGGTGTATTTTCATTTTCATTTGTCTCCAGATATTTTTGATTTCTAGTTTGATTTCTTCATCGATCCAATGGTTGTTCAGTAGCATGTTGTTTAGTCTCTACATCTTTGTCCCTTTCTCAGCTTTTTTCTTGTAGTTGATTTCTAGTTTCATAGCATTGTGGTCAGAAAAGATGCTTGCTATGATTTCAATCTTCTTAAATGTATTTAGGCTTGCCTTGTTTCCCAACATATGGTCTTTTTTTGAGAATGTTTCATGTGCACATGAGAAGAATATGTATTCTACTGTTTTTGGATGGAATGCTCTATACAGTTTTTCATTTAAGTCCACTCTTTCCTTGTTGACTTTCTGTCTGGAAGATCTATGCATTGATGTAAGTGGGGTCTTGAGGTCTCTTACTATTATTGTGCTGCTATTAATTTCTCCCTTTAGGTCTATTAATAGTTTCTTTATATACTCAGGTACTCCTGTGTTAGGTGCATATATATTCATAAGTGTTATGTCCTCTTCATAGAATGTCCCTTTTATCATTATATACTGCCCCTCTTTGTCTCTCTTGCCTTGTTAATCTTTAAGTGTGCTTTTTCTGATGTAAATATGCCCACATCTACTTTCTTTTGCTTGCCACTTGCTTGGAATGTCATCTTCCATCTCTCCACTCTGAGCCTGTATTTAGCCTTAGAGATGAGATGTGTTTCCTGGAGGCAGCATATTGTTGGGTCTTGTTTTTTAATCCATCCCACCACTCTGTGTCTTTTGAGTGGAGAATTCAATCCATTTACATTTAGAGTGATTATTAATGTATGAGGGCTTAATACTGCCATTTAATCTCTTGTTTTCCAGTTGTTCTATATTTCCGTTATTTCTCTTCCCTTTTATTTCTGAGTGCCATTTCAATTTGGTGGTTTTCTGTGATGGTTTTCTCTTTATTTATGATTTGTGTCTCTGCGCTGATTTTTTTGTTTAGTGGTTACATAAGGTTTGTATAAAAGATCTCATAGATGAGATAGTCCATTTTCTGATAGACTTTTATCTTCATTAGCCTAAGCACGTTCCATCCCTTGCCCCTTCCTCTTCTGAGATACTGTTGTCACAAATTTTTGTTTTATGTCGTCAAAGTGTGACTAAATTGAAATGTTTATAGTTATTTTTTATGCTTTCCTTCCCTTTATCTTTTTTTTTGTAATTAAGTGTTTGCTAACCTATTCTGATAGCTGCAATTTTCTGATTTTGTCTGTCTACTTATGTCCTTAACCAAAGCTTTGTAAACTTTTGCCTTTATGTTTCAGGTGTGAGGGCATCCTTTATCATTTCTTGTAAGGGAGGTCTAGTGGTGATGAACTCCCTCAGCTTTTGTTTATCTGGGAAAGCTTTTATTTCTCCATAATATATAAAGGATAATTTCTCTGGATAGAGTATTCTTGGCTGAAAGTTTTTTTCTTTCAGTATTTTGAATATATTATTCCATTCTCTCCTAGCCTGTGGGTTTCTGCTGAGAAATCCACTGAAAGCCTGATAGGGGTTCCTTTGTAGAGTATTCTCTTCTGCCTTGCTGCCTTAATATCTTTTCTTTGTCATCAAGTTTTTCCAGTTTTACTATTGTATGCCTTAGAGAGGTTCCTTTTGCATTGATGTAATTAGGAGTTCTATTTGCTTCATGTACTTGTAAAAGTCCAGTTCCTTTCCCAAGTTTTGGAAGTTCTCAGCTATTATTTCTTTGAACAAGCTCTCTGCTCCTTTCTCCCTCTCTACTTCCTCTTGAATACCTATAATCATTATGTTGCATTTCCTAATTGATTTGGATATTTTTCCATCAGATGTATGGCTGCATGGGTCTCTCAGATGTCATACTGTGCTTTGTAGGGAATTCTCTGTTGGTTAATGTCAGTTTAGGTGTAACTTAGTGGGGAGAGACTGAGGGAACCACTCGCTCTGCCATGATCTGCATTTAAATTCTTGATTTAATAAAGTGTGTTTTAAATAACTATAGAAATACATTGTAGTAAGAAATGTGTATAAAGATGCAACAAGAAATGAAATCTAGTATGCAGTATAATCAAAATTGCAAGCTGAGAAACATGGTTGAAAAAAGTCCATCTTTCATAAATGTATGATTAAAGTTTAGAGAAGTCCTCTCTCCTTCTACAAATGAAAGCAAAAAATCAATAAAAGGGATTTTTTCATTCCTCAAAAACATTAATTAGGAGAACAGAAGGATCAAAAAAGGTAAATAGCTAAAGGATACTAAATTAAGAGGAACTCTTATACATCTTAAAAGACGAAACTACAGGATTTCACCTCTGAAATAACTTCAATGCCTATATTACACATTAAGGACTTACTTACTGTTAAACCCTAATAGTAGGCAATGAAGATAGACATGGTTAATGTTACACTTTTAAGAATAGGCAGATAGATGGGCCTTCCCAGTGGCTTAGTGTTTAAGTTTGCATGTTCTACTTTGTTGGCCCAGGGTTAGCGTGTTTGGATCCTGGACATGGACCTGTGAACCGCTCATCAAGCCATGCTGTGGTAGGTGTCCCACATACAAAATAGAGGAAGATTGGCACAGATGTTAACTCAGGGACAATCTTCCTCAAGCAAAAGGAGGAGGATTGGCCACAGATGTTAGCTCAAGGCAAATCTTCCTCACCCAAAAAGAAGAAAGAAGAAAAAGAATAGGCACATAGAAAACTCTGATTTTCTTATCTTTGCTCTTTAAGAGAGAATGGCCCTTTCTCCTTCCACAATACCCTAAACACATTATCTTGATGCAAGGTGGATCAGTTTCCCCAACCAAAGTACTCACTGCTCTTTTAGTTTTTGGGAAATGATGGAGAGCTGTAGCAGTTTCTTGCAGGTACTGTAACAAATTACAACAATTTGGGTGTGTTAACACACAGAAGTTTATCCTCTCATAGCCAGTTAGAAGTCCAAATTCAAGGTGTCAGCGGTCCAAATATTAGAACAAAAGATGCTCCTAGTGTTCTTATCCATTAGAAAATTACAAGAATTTTAGGATCACTGTGCTAGAAACTGGGGGCAGAGACCAATTTATATATTTTCTATTATTTCACGTATACTGAAACAAATTTCAAGTCCAAAGACAGTCTGCTGGAAGAACCCCCTCTTCTTCTGGGGAGGTCAGTCTTTTTCTATTAGGATTTCAAGTGACTGGATGAGGCCCTCCCACATTATGGAGGATAATCTGTTTTACTCAAAGTCTGCTAATTTAAATGCTAACCTCATCTTAAAAAATACCGTCACAGAACATCTAGAATAATGTTTGGCCGGATATCCAGGTACTGTGGCCTAGCTAAGTTGACACTTAAAATTAACCATCATGGTGATCTTTGCTTCAGAGCTGTCCACTGGGTTGGCTGAGACGGTCAGATCTGCAGTGCAGACTAAGAGTCTCCCTAGCAATTCTGATTCCTTTCCCATTTCTTTTTATAGGCCTCAGATCAGAATCATTGAATATTTTTCCTTCCCATTCCTGCTTCCTTCTCCTGTATCTTTACAAGATGTTGCACTGTCCCTCCACCCCCTCCACCCCCCACTTACCTGTTACATTCTGAACTCTGCCTCAGTATGCTTCCTGAAGACCCTTGCTGACACACCATCCATGGGGAATTTTGGAATAAACACTTGCAGGCCTCTTTTTTAACCCCTTATTCACATTATTGGCTCCTGTCTATGGGAGAAAGTTGATAACATGTTTTATCAGCTCTGGGGCCATTTTTGTTGGTGAGTAAGGTCACTTTATGTCAAAGATTGCTGCTTAGGGGTGACACATCTTTGTGTTCTATTTTCTGGATCCATGCCACTGGCAATTAAGAGGGTCAAGGCCTTTTTCCCCTGTGAGAAGTTGGGATGAACCCTGGCTATATTTTCTGCTCTCTCTCCTCCCACTTGCATCCTGGCCCCAGCCTAATGCCCTAGAACAGGCACGGCAGCCTGGGGGGCCTGGTGGGGAGTGCCTTGAGGTGACTTGTCTTCTCACTGTTATGGCAATATCCCAACTTTGGTTTTGTGAGTAGAGGAAGGATGAAACAGCAAAGATGACAGAATTGGTCTCACTTGAACCTCCTTTTCAAAGCCAACTGCCTTGTTTCAGCTTTTACCAGAATAATCTGGTAAGTTAAAAAGGACTTACCCAGCCACTAAACATTTAAAAACAATGATTTTATAATGACATTGTTTTTCTTATTTGGCCATTCATATAATAAGGATTGTCTCTCAATGAAAATATTGGTGAAAGATTTTGAACTCCTAACATTATTGATAAAGTTACTAGATTGTTCATTTAACATCTTTATGTTGAGAACCACATCCGGGACTGTGGATACAAAGTTGAAAAAGATAGACCCTGTATCCTTAAGAAGTTCTTGATCTTGTTAGGAGAAAGCCATGTCAGCAAACACTGGCAATGCTCTAACAGAGATGTGTATACCATGAGGGCTTGGGGGTCAAGTTTTCTAGCTTTTCCTGGGTGGTGGAAGTGAACGAGTGAGTGTCCAAGAGAAGACATCCCATAAGTTGGATCTAGAAAAAGGAGCAGGAGTGTGCAAGGTAAATGGGGATGGAGGAAGGCATTCCAGGCAAAGGGAACTCTCTTTTCCCTGGCATTGAGTCTGACAGGTATCAGTATGCACAGGAAATGGAAAGTAACTTTGTAAAAGAGACCAGGTAATAAAGCGCCTCACAAATAACCTAATATGGCAGCCTGTGTTTGGTCTTTACAGAAGCTAGTTGATGATAGCAATGCTATACACAATTGTTGCATATTTAACTTGACAAGAAATTTTCACATATTGATGTATATGGGGTAACTATTCTGGTTCAAAACTGATTTGGCTTGAACTAAAGAAGTCTGACTTATGGCCTGTCAAACACTCATTGTACATCTGCTGTAACCATTACAGTAGAAGAATGCTCTCTCTTAAGATAAGGAGGCATACTTTCCTTCCTACAGTGCCAGTATTGGTAATGCCTGTATCAGTACTCATGAAGATAAGTTCCCTTTCCCAGACATCAGGATCCTGTTGACCTGCTAATTTGCAACTGAATATCTCTTTGAAACATTGATGAACATGTATCCTGAGTGTGTTCAATGTATGTTTTTTGTTCTAAAAAGGAAAACTGTAATGAAAACCATGCTTTTCTGAACTCTTTCTTCCTTTGTGGACACTGTCTTCCCGGGTTATAATCCTTAGCTCGGCTCAAGTAAAACTCGTCTTATCTCTCCTATCTGTAGAATGATTATTGCTACATTGCGTCGACAAACTTGTGGATCTTGTATAGGAATTACGTCTTCCATTGCTTTGACTGGTCTTTTGATTGCTGAACATTAACTTTTTTTGTTTTTTAAAGAAAACTAACTTTCCTACAAGAATGACTTTTACCCAAGGCAATTCCAAAAAGAAAATTGCCAACAGGTAAAGAAATGAGAGTAGCATGAACCAGGGACAGTTATCAGAGGAGGCTAATTAAATACACATCAGAGTGTACACATGATCTTCAAAAAAGAAAGTGAACACACTAGAACCTCAGGTACATAGTAGAATGTTGAGTGATATTTAGAGGAAAGTTTCATATTCATAGTTCAATTTTTATAGTCTACATGATTCAGGGAACCTGAGGAGTATATTTCTAAAAGGAAAAACTAATCACTATCTAGCATGCCACATCAATTTACACTAGTAGTCTCTGTATTTCAGCTGCTTCATTCGTTCTTTCATTTATTCATTCAACAAGCATTTATCAAAGACTAACAATGTACCAGTCACAGCCTGTAGTCCAAGATAGGAAGGGGAGAAATAAAGGAATGAATAAGGGAAAACGAAGGGGGATTACTCTTCTAGATGTGCAAATGACTGAACCTGAAGTAACGTAGATATCCATAGAAAATCTGGTCTTTGACCCGATTGGCCCATTGTCTTCTTTGTCTGGTTCTCCTTTATGTTGAGCCTGATCTTTTTTTAGGGTCAACTGTGTGGTTCAACTGTGTGGTTAAAGCTGTAGAAGTTTCTAGTATGAGTTCATATTGACTAGACCAGCATCCATAGGCTCTCTCATGCAGCCTAGTCCCATATATTTGGAACCATTTGCCCTTGAAAACACTTTCTTCTGAACCTATGTATTTTTTTTTTAAACAAGTCAATTGTTCTGTAATGTTTCTCTGGGACAAAAAAAGCTAAACTTCATGCAATATCTTATAACACTGTTACTGTGGACAATTGGTATTGTGTAGATCTGGCCTTGAAACAATATTTCTCAAGACAGAAGTGCCCTGTGACTTCCAGAAGCAACTTCTGATGAAAAGTTACTTAGACAAGTGGTATGTGCAATCCTAAAATGAATTCAACTGAGTAGGAATATATACAAGTCTGAAAACTGAAAACTGACTCCTAAAATTTTGGAACTCGTGTATACTCAATTTCAAGAGAATTTAATGAGCTTTACATAAATAGAAATAAAATTTAAACAAACATTCTTATGTGATGCATTCTAGCTAAACTGTAAGAATGGGTGTAATTTTCTCAAAGCTGATATGGCCTCATCCCCTTTAATAATCATCATTGTCTTATCCCACATGAAATAGCTACTGTTATCTCTTTACATTATTACAAAAGAAAATTTATTCTAGGTCTGTCAACTATGGGCCAGAATTATGTCATTCCTTGTAATTTAACTTAGGTGTATTGACTCAGATATTTGGTCTTCTTTTTTCCTTAGATTCAAGTATCACTTTTTAATAATAGTGTTTATCTTTTGTTGTTAGTTCCCTTGAGTTGGTTATGACTCCTAGTGATCCTGTGTACAGCAGAGTCGAACCCTGTCCGGTCTTTTTGCACCATCCTCTCTGTCATCTTCTGACACTGTGTCAGACAGTGCTCCGCTACTCTGCTGAAACCTGTCCACCATGGGTGACCCTGCTGGTATTTGAAGTAGTGGTGGCATAGCTTTCAGCATCACAGCAACATGAAGCTGCCACAGTATGCAAACTGACAGACAGGTGGTGTGGTTCCCTGGCCAAGAAACGATCCAAGGCCAATGGTGAGAGCACCGAATCTTAACCACTAGACCACCAAACATTTATCTTAGTAAGTCAGAAAATTACCAGTAAGGCTAGCTAATTTAATTATTATATTTTCATATGACATATTGGGTGTTTATTATTGCATAACAAATTATCCTAAAACTTAGTGGCTTAAGCAACAAGCATTTATTATCTCACAGTTTCTGTGGGTCAGAATCTGGGTATGGCTCAACTGGGTGCTTCTGCCTCAAGACTCTTGAAAGTTTGAAATCAAGGTCTTGGTCAGGGCTACAGTCTTGTCAAGGCTCTCCTGGGCTTGCAAGCTCACTCACATGGCTATTGAAAGGCTTCACTGGCTGTTGGATAAAGGCATTAATTCTTTGCCACATCAGCCTCTCACCACATGATAACTTGCTTTCCCCGGAATGAGAGCTCTGAAAGAGAGGAAGTAAGTCTTTTTATAACCTAATCTCAGAAGTGACATCCAAACATTTTGCCATTTTTTATTTATTAGAAAGGAGTCTGTGAAATAATATAAAATATGCATATTGGGTCTCTGACCCCGGTTCTTGGCAGAGAGCTACTAAATCCCATGGAATTTGCTGAGTGATAGGAGTATCTTTTGTTCTAATGAGGCAACTCTTGGTAGGCTAACTGGATGGTCAGGATAGGCGCTGGTCATCAGAAAGACCAAGCCATAATTAAAAGCTTAGAATTCTCCACCCCACTCTCCATCCTCTGGGAAGGGGAAAGGGACTGGAGACTGAGTCTCAGCCTCAGAAATCCCAGAAATATGGGGTTCAGAGACCTTGCAGGTTGGTGAATATGTGGAGATGCTGGGAGAGTGGAGCGCCTGGAGAAGACAAGGAAATTCCGTGCCCCTTCCCACATACCTGGCCCTATGTATATCTTTATTTGGCTGTTTATCTCATCCTTTGTTATATTCTCTATAATGAATCAGTAAATGTAAGTGTTTCCCTGAGTTCTGTGAGCCATTCTAGGAAATTATCGAACCCAAGCATGGTGTTATGAGAACCCCAATTTATAGCCCATTGGTCAAAATTGTACGTGACAACCTGGGACTCTCAATTGGCGTCTGAAGTGGGGGCAGTTAAGGGACTGCGCTCTTAACTTGTGGGGATCGGCTGCTAACTCCAGATAGATAGTGTTGGAATTTGAATTATAGGGCACCCAGCTGGTGTTGCAGAGAATTGCTTGATGTGTGGAAAACCCACACATCTGGTGTCAGAAGAACTGTGAGTATGTGAGTAAAGGAAAATACAGGAGTATTTTTCCCAAACAGAGTCATTAGGCCCAGTTCACTCAAGGAGAGGGAATTACAGAGGGTGAAATTACACAAGGTGTAAATGCCTGGAGGCAGGGATCATTGGGGGACATTTTAGAGGCCACCTACCACATACGGTGAAGTAAGTCAGCTTTACTGTTTATCTTTTCAAATAGTAAGGTAAGACTGCACCATATCATGATCTTGATAATGGTTTTTTAAATTGGTTTTATGTTCCAACAACACCGATAAACATTTCTACTAGAGCCCTAGCCCCAGGAGATGAGGTGTTAGCTCTTAGAAAAATGGAATGCTGGATCATACTATTTTTGACAATTGTCTTCCCCTCCCTACCCTTGTCATATTTCAACGTGGGAGAAGTATTTGTTGCCACCTCACTGACACTGACTTTAGTTTTGTAGGGTTTTTTTGGGTTTTTTTTTGCTAAGGAAGATTATCTCTGAGCTAACATCTGTGCCAATCTCCCTCCATGTTATATGCGGGTCACTGCCACAGCATGGCTGATGAGTGGGGTAGGTCCACACCTGGGATCCGAACCTGTGCACCTGGGCTACTGAAGTAGATACATTGAACTTAACCACTCCTCCATGGGGCGACCCCACCACCTCACTAACTTTAGGCTTGGCCATGTGACTTGCTCTGACCAATGGAACATGGGGGAAAGGAACACCATGCTGGTTCTGAGCAGAGGTGTTGTGTGTTCCCAGTGACACTCTTGTACTTCTGCCTGACAGAATGAAAAACACAGAATGAGAGACATAGGATGCAGAGGTCAACCAGAGCCAGAGCTAAGCAGCTGAGCCACAGTCAGCCTGGAGATCTGGAAATGAGGAATATGCATTTGTTGTCGTAAGCTGTGAGAGTTTGGGGATATATTAAAAGTTGAATAAGGCCACTGGGACAATAGGGATAGAGTCAACCTCCCAGAGTGGCTACTTCAGTCAGTATTCTGCTTCCAAATCCCACTGAGACTGCTGGGAGCCCAGTTCCCACAGGTCATCGTATTGGCGGATGCCGTGTTTCAAGAGTGTTCAGTCCCCAAGGCACAGTGGATGACTTGGAAAAATCCTCAGGGCCCTCAGTAAATCTTGAGCACGAAAGGATATATATTTTTTAAACCAACGATTTCAAGGTATTGTGTTTAAAACTTGGCAAATGTTCAGTTTTCTAAAATTTCAAATATCATATCGCACTTTTGTCAAAAACTTTTCACTGTGGTTTACTTTGTAATTGAGAGAGTTGCCATTGAATCTAAATAGTGAAAGAGGAAACTTGGAAAATGAAATAATCAGTGTGCTGCCTATTATTAACTCAGCAGGATAGCTGTTTAGACAGTTACGTGATTGTGCTGTGTCCCTGAACACAGAGGAAAAACATGAAACGGATGTGGTAAACAACATGTTGCCTCTAAATATCTCTGGGAACACTGATGTACATCAATTATGTTTCTTATCTGAAAAAGAAACTTTGAAAGTGAACATTCAGTACACAGGTTAGTTTTTTAAAATTTTGTTTCATTTATCTGTTTTTTAACCTCTTGCTTGCATATTCAAAGAAAAGCAAAGGGTTGCAAAATTATTTAATACTGCCAGGACCAGAAATCATCTTGAATATAGCCTTTGGGTTATTCAGGTATTCAGGTATATCTGGTGCGTCTGTGTGTGTGTGTGTGTGTGTGTGGTCTAAACCTGCACATCCAAAGTGATTGCTTGCACTTCCAAAATTCATTTATTGATAGCTCAGCCTTCTGTTCTGTGCCATAATAGTCTAATTGCTATATAACATGTAACTTAGGGGCAGAAAAAAAGTGAAATATTCAAAGTTACGTTAGAAAAGAAATTATTCAAATGGTAAATTAAAACCTGCGGTTAGCTCGTTAATGAATAGATGTAATTGAGATCAATTTCCAGACTATTTTATGTTGTGACGCTTTGTGAATCTTCTCTCCTCCAATGACTTCAATTATTACTCTGTAAACTTTTTAAAATTTTAAAAGAATGAAGAGAATAATTTGGATCAAATACAATTAATTTAATGCTCCTTTCTTCTCCCTGCCCCTTCCCTGTCCTTTCCATTCCCTTCCTGTCCCACTGTTATCCTAGTTGAAACCTAGTGCCTGGACTGCAGCATAGATTTCTCACCAGCCTTCCTGTCCAGGGCTTGTTTTGCTCCAGTTTATTTAATCCTCTAGTGAGGAACCTCCCTCACCCCAAAACCTGAAAATGATGCAAACTTTGCACTATAGGATAAGTCATGTGAACACTTCATGAGTAAAAGCAGAGACAAACAACCTGAATTAAAAGCAGGATTGCTCCAAAGCCTCAGGAAGCCTCTCTTCTGGAATCTCTTAGAATGGATCAACATATCCAAAGAAAGAGTATGGAACTAGATTGTGTCAAACTGACCGTGGCTGATTATCCCTGGAGGCATCAAATGGGAGGTTCCAGAGGCCATTGAAGAAGTGCCCTTCTAAGGCTGAAGTTTGGACCAATCCAAAATGATAGTTCTGGGGGGCTTTTAGAAGCTACAGCTGTCATTATTCGCAATAGCCAAGATGCAGAAGCAACCCAAGTACCCATCAATGGATGAATGGATAAAGAAGAAGTGGTATATATATACAACGAAGTACTGCTCAGCCATAAAAAGACAAAATCATACTATGTGAGACAACATGGATGGACTTTGAGGTCCATAAGTGAAAGAAGTCAGACAGAGAAAGACAAACGCCACGTGATTTCAGTCATATGTGGAAGATAAATAAACAAATACATAGATAAGGAGAACAGATTAGCGGTTATCAGAAAAAAAGGGGGTAGGGGTGGGGTGAGAAGGGTGAAGGGGCACTTGTGTATGGTGACAGATAAAAACTAGGCTATTGGTGGTGAATATGATACAATCTATACAGAAGCTGAAATATGATAATGTACACCTGAAATTTACGCAGTGTTAAACGCCAATATGACATCAATAAAATAGATTAAAAAGAAGACGGCTCCACCATTCTAAAGATAAACTTTCTTTTCTTTTTTTTTTTTGGTAATTCTTCTGTGAGCATCTTAAGTTATAAGAGATAATGAATATAAATTGTAAAACAGTACACAATGCTTGTTTTTACACTGAAAAAGAAAACATCCCATAACAGTAAAAAAAAAACCCCAAAGAAACTACCACTGTCATACCAATGCCTGAGTTCCACTCACAGGGTTTCTGACTCAATTCTCCTGGGGTGGTGCCCAGCCTTGGTGGTTTTTTTTAATAGTTTTATTGAGATATCTTCGACATATAAAAATTGTATATATTTAAAGTATGCAACTTGATATCTGAGATATGTATACACTGTGAAAACATCACTGCAATGGAGCTAATTAACTTATCCACCACCTCTACATAGTTACCATTGAGTGTATGTGTGTGCCGTGTGTTTGTGTGTGTGTGTGTGGTAGCCTCGATATCTTTTAAATGCTCTCCAGAAGATTCTAATCTAGAGTTGAGAACTTCTGGTAAATTCTAAGTTCCAACTGTAAGCCAGGCTCAGCAGGCTACCCTACGTTCATGTCCGCCATTAGCCCCAAGCCAGCTAACAATTCATCCTGACTCCATGTTTCCTGAGTAATCCCCTGATTGCCTGGAGTTCGGCTACAGGAAGAGTTCATACTCATCAGGCAAAGCAAATTTTGAGTCCTTGTGATAGTTCTCTTGAAAAGTCTAAAAGAACTTCTTGTCATGATTTTCCGTCCCATTCATGGAAAGAATACATTAAATTTATTAACATGAGAATTTCCGGTCTGTGTGACAATTAAATTTCTTACAGTAAATAAATAAATTGGAATCTCTGTGTTCATTCTGTTTCCTGTGAATTTTAATTATCATGATTTTGTTTTTCATTCCTTAGTGCAAACAAGGTCCTCGCCTGGGGCCTTCAAAGTAGAAGGTTAAGATTTAGCAGGCTTTCCCAACAGACGCTGATACACTATTTTCTTCTGCTCCTAGTGTCTGCATCCGGCAGATAAATCATTTTAAAGTGCAGTTTGGGTAACGTGACAACTCTGCTTAAAAATTTTCCAGGACTTCTCCACTGCCTTCCGGTCCCAGTCTGCCTTTCTTCTTGAGGCTTTCCTTAAGAACCCAATCCTATGCTCCAGGCAACTGAATCATACAAGCTCCGCATTTTCCTGCCTCTTAATTCTAAGCTTAAGCTGGTCCCTTTGTCTGGCACACTCTCACCTCCACCCTCTTGTCAATCTTTATCATCTTACCTGGTTAATTCACTTTACTTTTAAATGTGATCTCACTCAGGCTGCCTTCCCCCATCACCCTAGCCATAAGCAAATTATTCTTTTGGAAATGCCATTATCAATACCATCCCAACCTGTGTTCTCATTCTAGAACTCTCTCCTTGTCCTTCCCACTAGCTGGCTAGTTCCTATTCATATTTTATTCAGGTCTGAACTGAAATCTTTTCCTTAGGGAGGCTTTTTTCGACTCGCAAGCCTCAATGAGATTCCTGATGTATTTTCCCATAATGCTCTTTACTCCTCTATGTTCAACAATCATCATATTGCAGTTACTTGCTCAGAGTCTATGATCCTTGCTGATCTGTGAGTTCTGTGAACATAAGGACAAGTCTACCTTATTCACTGTTGAATGTCAAGGCTCTAGCACAGTTCTTGGCATGTAGTAGATACTAAACATATAGTTGCCAAATGGATGTAGAATGAATTCACTTTCATTTCAACAAATGTTATTAAGCACTTACCACATGCCAGACAACGTTCTAAGTGCTTGAGGTATACCAGGGAATAAAGAAAACAAAGATCCCTTCCTTCATGGGGCTCAGATTCTAGAAGGGAGAGACAGAGAACGTGATAAACAAGTAAATTATATAGTATGTTAGAAAATGATAAGTACCATGGAAAAATGAAAAAGTAAAGTATGAAGAAAAATGGGGGTGCCCAAATTGAACTATTAAAAAAGGTGGTCAAGGCAGGTCCCACTGCAATGGTGGCATTTAACCAAAGACTTGAAGAAGCTGAGGCAGTTAGTTATGTAGATATTTAGGGGGACGAGTGTTCCAGGAGGATGGCCAGTGTAAAGGCCCTGAGAACTCATGGTGTGTTGCGGAAATGGTGGGAGGCAATGTGTCTATAGCAGAGTGAGCCCAGGAGACAATAGCAGATGAGCAGTTAACATCATCTGGGGCCCTTTGGCCATTTGTAAAGACTTTGGCTTTTAAGCGGAGTGGAAAGGGATACCATTGCAGGGTTTCTAACATGATCTGACTTAAGTTTTAAAAGAACTACTCTGGCTGCTAGGTTGATAATAGGCTACACAGGAGGAGGGCAAAGGTAGAAGTACAGAGGTCAATTAAAATGTAAGAGAACCTGACAGGACCAGGTTGCTTGGACCAGAATAGTAGCAGTGCAGATGGTGAGAAATGATCAAATTTTGGATTCTTAAAAAAGATGGAGCCAACAGGATTTCCTGACAGATTGCATATGGGATGTGAGAAAAAGAGAGGAAACACAGATGACTCCAAGGCTTTTAGCCTGAGCATATGGAAGAATAGAGTTGCTATAAACTGAGAAGAGGAAAGTTGTGGGTTAAGCAGGTTTTGGGCGGGGGTTGGAGATCAGGAGTTCAGTTTGGGACAAGTTGAATATGTTTATTAGATGTTCAAGCGGGGGTGTCAAGAACCCAGTTGGACATATGAATCTGAGTTCAGAAAAGAGGTCTAGGTTAGAGATATAAATTTGGGAGTTTTCAGCAAGAAGGTGGTATTTAGAATTATAAGCCTAGATGAGATCGTCAAGGGGGTGAGTGTGGACAGAGAAAAGAGGAAGACCAACAACCAAGTTCTGGGACTCTCCAACATAAAGAAATCTACAAAAAGAGGATGAACCAACAAAGGATAAAGAGAGACCAGAGAGAGAGAGAGAGGATGAAAGCCACCAGCCTGTGTTGTCTTGGAAGCCAAGGGAAGACAGTATTTTAGTGAGAATGATGAATTGTGACAAATCCTACTAATAAGTCAGATAAGGACTGAGATCTGGCCATTAGATTTGGCATTTGGTCATTGAGGACTTTCATGAAAGCAGTTTTGGAGGAGTGGTGGGGGTAAGAGCCTTTTTAGAGTGGATTTAAGAGAAAACAGGAGAGGAATTCAAGGATGAATGAATGCATGAACTTTATCTCATTCTACCTTAATTATCATCATTATGTCTCCATCTTATCTCCTCTTCTAAACTCTTTGAAGGCAGGAAGGAGCTGTGTCTTTGACAACTACATAGGTGCCATGGAACCTGGCACAGTGACAGCATACAGCAGGCTCTCAGTAAATGTTGGTTGACCGACTGATTGGCTGAAAGAACATTAAGAGTGAAATTAAGTTTTTCCTTATCTTTTTGGTCTTCCCTGTTTCCTTTATAAGTCTTCCTTCCCTCCCCCTACACCCAGACAGATGCCCAATGTCCTGCTGCTACTTACCTTCCCACTGGCCCAGCTTTCCCTCCCTTCACCTCTCACCTACTTGACAGTTTACACACATTAAACCTATTCCCTCAGGAAGACCGTGGGGGTAGGAACAGGACAGCTAATCTAATAAGAAACTCCGACTTGGGAACCTAGCATTTTGTGGGAGATTCTAATGGGTAAAATCCACCCAAGAAAGGTATTCTAGTGCTGAGTGGTAAGGCCAGTAGGAGCCAGATCTCACAATACAACAAAAAGATCTTGAAATATGAAAGTGTGGGGTTTTTCTTCATTTAATCTGAATCACACACGTCCAATAGGAATATTAATCAGCTGTTTCTAATAGAATAAGAAAACAGGCCAAAATAAATCAAAGCACCACAGTGCTATTCTTAATTACTTTCTCAAAATATTAGCTTTTAAAGTTGTAAAATAGTATTAAGTTTTTTCAAATGTGTCATAGACCTACCTGTCCGTGATTCAATGTACTTTCTTCAAATTAGTCACCATAATGGATTGATTTTAGGCTGCCGTATAGTCTTTAGTTAATTTTGGAGTATAGAATTGGAATTACTGGATTTCGTTCATTCATTTGTTTAAGGAACACTTATATATGTTATACACTGTACTATTAACAGCAACAGCAATAAAAAATACATTTAAAGCAAAGGCTGGATAACATTGCCTTAAGAATTAGCAGCTGGTGTTGCCCATTAGGACAAATAGGCTAAAACTAAAGTTTCCTTTTGTTTCTTTTCTAGCTTCTCCTTTGCAATTATGAAATACCATTCAACTATAATCCTCAAACATTTATACAAATATATTTTGAATAATTGAATCCTCAAATAGATAGATGCCACATGCTATTGCAAATGAAAACATTAAGGTACAAAGAAGGAAACTGACTTAGTTCAAGTTATTTGACAACCAACGTGAAAAAGAGCTTAAGCAACAGAATTATCCAGGCGTGAAGGCTGAAAGCAGCTTGATAAATACCTTCCACCAGTTTGAAGGTAAGAACTGTACAAATCTAATAAAGCAAATTATTTCCACGGAGAGAGAGCACACAGGAAGTGTATCGAGAACATTTCTGTCATCTGGGTATCTTATTTTTCCAGACAGTTAGTAAAATATGGCCATGTGATTTTTCTTTGACTTACAAAGACTGCCTGGAAGTCAAAGATGACCACCTTTGGTGACTGACAGGTCTCAGGAAGGTGAAAGGAGCTGAGTGTAATCTGTGAACAATATGAACATCAAAGAATATAAGTGTATATGTTATAAATTCATTAATATATGAATCAAAGGAAAACAGAAAAAATGAAGAAGTGAGTAACAGGTGCTGAGTCTGTTCAGGAAATAAAAGGACTGTCGGCTCAGCAAAGTGTAGTAGTCAT